>NW_027667912.1:0-118000 GCF_963924665.1 Micromys minutus | reverse complement strand
TCTGAATTTTTGCCCTGAAATAAATGAAATTTCTGCAATTTTGCCCGAAAAAAAGGGAAATTTGTGTCTTTTTGCCCCAAAATGAGGGGAATTTCTGCCTTTTTGCCACAAAATATAGGGAATTTCAGTATTTTACCTCAAAATAAAGGGGAATTTCAGCCTTTTGGCAACAAAATATGGGGAATTTCTGCATTTTTGCCACAAAATAAGAAAAATTTCTGCAATTCTGTACCAAAATAAAATAAATTTTTACAATTTTCCCCGAAATAAGGGAAATTTCTGATTTTTG
Source organism: Micromys minutus (assembly GCF_963924665.1). Lineage (NCBI taxonomy): Eukaryota > Metazoa > Chordata > Mammalia > Rodentia > Muridae > Micromys > Micromys minutus. The sequence continues at coordinate 117,711 of NW_027667912.1, read as the reverse complement.
CCCCGAAATAAGGAGAATTTCTGTATTTTTGCCCCAAAATAAGGGGAATTTCTGCCTTTTTGCCCCAAAATTAGAGGAATTTTTGCAATTTTGCTTCAAAATACAGGAAATTTCTGCCTCTTTTCCCGAAAATAAGAGGAACTTCTTCCGATTTGCCCCAAATAAAGGGAATTTCTGCATTTTTCCCCAATATTAGGGGAATTTCTGCAATTTTGCTCTAAAATACAAGGAATTTCTGCCTTTTTGCCTGAAATTAAGGAGATTTTCTGCATTTTTGCCCCCAAACAAGGGAAATTTCTGCAATTTTATCCCAAATAAGGGGAATTTCTGCCTTTTTGCCCCAATATAATGGGAATTTCTGCCTTTTTGCCCCACAATAAGAAAAATTTTTGCTTTTTTTCTCTGAAATAAGTGAAATTTCTGCAATTTTGCCTTAAAATAAAAGAAATTTCTTCAATTTTTTTCCATAATATAGGAATTTTCTGCAATTTTTTCCCAAAATAAAGGGAATTTCTGTTTTTTGTCCCCAAATAAGGGAAATTTCTGCAATTTTGTTCTAAATTAAGGGGAATTTCTGCCTTTTGCCTCAAAATAAGGGGAATTTTTACCTTTTTGCCCCAAAATAAAGAAAATTACTGCATGTTTTACCCCAAAATTAGGTGAATTTCTGCAATTTTGCTCCAAAATACAAGGAATTTCTGCCTTTTTGCCCGAAAATAAAGAGAATGTATACCTTTTTGCCATAAAAAAGGGAAATTTCTTCATTTTTACCCTAAAATAAGGGGATTTTCCGCATTTTTGACAAAAAATAAGTGCAATTTCTGACTTTTCCCCAAAAATAAACGGAATTTCTGTCTTTTTGCCCCAAAATAAGCGGAATTTCTGACGTTTTGCTCTGAAATAAGTTAAATTTCTAAAATTTTTTCCCAAAATAAGGGAAATGTCTGCTTTTTGCCCCCAAATAAGGGGAATTTCTGCCTTTTTGCCCCAAAATAAGGGGAATTTCTGCATTTTTGCCCCAAAATAAGGGGAATTTCAGCCTTTCTACCTCAAAATAATGGGAATTTCTGCATTTCTGCCCCAAAATATGGAAAATTTCTGGCTTTTTGCCCAAAAATAAGAAAAATTTCTGAAATTTGGAACCAAAGTAAAAGAAATTTCTGCCTTTTTGCCCCAAAATAAGAAAATTTCTGCTTTTTTTCCCTGAAATAAGTGAAATTTCTGCAATTTTGCCCCAAAATAAGGGAAATTTCTACAATTTTGCCAAATGTACAGGAAATTTCTACAATTTATCTCAAAATAAGAGGAATTTCTGACTTTTTGCTCCGAAAAAAAGGAGATTTTCTGTCTTTTTGCCCCAAAATAAGGAGAATTTCTGCCTTTTTGCCCGAAAATTATGAGAATTTCTGCAAATTTGCTTTAAAATACGGGGAATTTCTGCCTTTTAGCCCAAAATAAAGGGATTATCTGAATTTTCCCCCAATATTTGGGGAATTTCTGCATTTTACCTCTAAATAAGGGGAATTTCTGCATTTTACCTCAAAATAAGAAGGATTTCTGCCTTTTGCCCCAAAGTATGGCTAATTTCTGCCTTTATGTTCAAAAATAAGGAAAATTTCTTCAATTTTGTATCATAATAAAATAAATTTCTGCTTTTTGCCCCAAAATAAGGGGAATTTCTGACTTTTTGCCCTGAAATAAATGAAATTTCTGCAATTTTGCCCGAAAATAAGGGAAATTTGTGCCTTTTTTCCCCAAATTAAGGGGAATTTCTGCCTTTGCCCCAAAATATGGGGAATTTCAACATTTTACCTCAAAATAAGGGGAATTTCAGCCTTTTTGCACCAAAATATGGAGAATTTCTGCCTTTTTGCCCCAAAATAAAGGGAATTTCTGCATTTTTGCACCAATATTAGGGGAATTTCTGCAATTTTGCTCCAAAATACGGGTCATTTCTGCCTTTTTGCCCGAAATTAAGTGGAATTTCTGCCATTTTGTCCCGAAATAAGTGAAATTTCTTCAATTTTAGCCAAAAATTAGGGATTTCATCTTTTTGCCCCAAAATAAGTGGAATTTCTGCCATTTTGCCCTGAAATATTTGAAATTTCTGCAATTTTACCACAAAATAAGGGGAATTTCTGCCTTTTTGCCCCAAAATAAGGGGAATTTCAGCCTTTTTACCTCATAATAATGGGAATCTCTGCCTTTTTGCCCTAAAATATGGAAAATTTCTGTATTTTTGCCCCAAAATAAAGAAAATTTCTGCAATTTTGTACCAAACTAAAAGTAATTTCTGCATTTTGTCCCAAAATAAGAGAAATTTCCGTGTTTTTTACCTGAAATAAGTGAAATTTCTGTAATTTTGCCCCAAAATAAAGGGAATTTCTGACTTTTTGCCCTGAAATATGGAGAATTTCTGTCTTTTTGCCCCAAAATAATGTTAATTTCTGCATTTTCCTTCAAAATTAGGGGAATATGTGCAATTTTGCTCAAAATACGTGGAATTTCTGCCTTATTGCAACAAAATAGAGGGAATTTCTGCATTTTTGCACCAATATAAGGGGAATTTCTGAAATTTTGCTCCAAAATACGGGGAATTTTAACCTTATTGCCCGAAATAAAGTGGAATTTCTGCCTTTTTGCCCTGAAATATTTGAAATTTCCGCAATTTTACCCCAAAATAAGGGGAATTTCTGTTTTTGGCCCCAAAATTACAAGAATTTCTGCTTTTTGCCCCCAAATAAGGCAAATTTCAGACTTTTTGCCCTGAAATAAGTGAAATTTCTGCAATTTTGCCCCAAAATAAGGGGAATTTCTGCCTTTTTGCCAAAATAAGGGGAATTTCAGCATTTTACCTCCAAATAAGGGGAATTTCTGCCTTTTTCCCACATAATATGGGGAATTTCTGCCTATTGCCCCCAAATAAGAAAAATTTTTGCTTTTCTGCCCCAATTAACAGGAATTTCCTCCTTTTTGCCACAAAGTAAAGGGAATTTCTGCCTTTTTGCCCCAAAATAACGGGAATTTCAGCTTGTTACCTCAAAATAAGGGGAATTTCTGAATTTTTGTTCCAAAATAAGGAAAATTTCTTCAATTTTGTACCAAAATAAAAGTAATTTCTGACTTTTTGCCCTGAAATAAATGAAATTTCTGCAATTTTGCCCGAAAAAAAGGGAAATTTGTGTCTTTTTGCCCCAAAATGAGGGGAATTTCTGCCTTTTTGCCACAAAATATAGGGAATTTCAGCATTTTACCTCAAAATAAGGGGAATTTCAGCCTTTTGGCAACAAAATATGGGGAATTTCTGCCTTTTTGCCACAAAATAAGAAAAATTTCTGCAATTCTGTACCAAAATAAAATAAATTTTTACAATTTTCCCCGAAATAAGGGAAATTTCTGATTTTTGCCCCGAAATAAGGAGAATTTCTGTATTTTTGCCCCAAAATAAGGGGAATTTCTGCCTTTTTGCCCCAAAATTAGAGGAGTTTTTGCAATTTTGCTTCAAAATACAGGAAATTTCTGCCTCTTTTCCCGAAAATAAGAGGAACTTCTTCCGATTTGCCCCAAATAAAGGGAATTTCTGCATTTTTCCCCAATATTAGGGGAATTTCTGCAATTTTGCTCTAAAATACAAGGAATTTCTGCCTTTTTGCCTGAAATTAAGGAGATTTTCTGCATTTTTGCCCCCAAACAAGGGAAATTTCTGCAATTTTATCCCAAATAAGGGGAATTTCTGCCTTTTTGCCCCAATATAATGGGAATTTCTGCCTTTTTGCCCCACAATAAGAAAAATTTTTGCTTTTTTTCTCTGAAATAAGTGAAATTTCTGCAATTTTGCCTTAAAATAAAAGAAATTTCTTCAATTTTTTTCCATAATATAGGAATTTTCTGCAATTTTTTTCCCAAAATAAAGGGAATTTCTGTTTTTTGTCCCCAAATAAGGGAAATTTCTGCAATTTTGTTCTAAATTAAGGGGAATTTCTGCCTTTTGCCTCAAAATAAGGGGAATTTTTACCTTTTTGCCCCAAAATAAAGAAAATTACTGCATGTTTTACCCCAAAATTAGGTGAATTTCTGCAATTTTGCTCCAAAATACAAGGAATTTCTGCCTTTTTGCCCGAAAATAAAGAGAATGTATACCTTTTTGCCATAAAAAAGGGAAATTTCTTCATTTTTACCCTAAAATAAGGGGATTTTCCGCATTTTTGACAAAAAATAAGTGCAATTTCTGACTTTTCCCCAAAAATAAACGGAATTTCTGTCTTTTTGCCCCAAAATAAGCGGAATTTCTGACGTTTTGCTCTGAAATAAGTTAAATTTCTAAAATTTTTTCCCAAAATAAGGGAAATGTCTGCTTTTTGCCCCCAAATAAGGGGAATTTCTGCCTTTTTGCCCCAAAATAAGGGGAATTTCTGCATTTTTGCCCCAAAATAAGGGGAATTTCAGCCTTTCTACCTCAAAATAATGGGAATTTCTGCATTTCTGCCCCAAAATATGGAAAATTTCTGGCTTTTTGCCCAAAAATAAGAAAAATTTCTGAAATTTAAAACCAAAATAAAAGAAATTTCTGCCTTTTTGCCCCAAAATAAGAAAATTTCTGCTTTTTTTTCCCTGAAATAAGTGAAATTTCTGCAATTTTGCCCCAAAATAAGGGAAATTTCTACAATTTTGCCAAATGTACAGGAAATTTCTACAATTTTCCTCAAAATAAGAGGAATTTCTGACTTTTTGCTCCGAAAAAAAGGAGATTTTCTGTCTTTTTGCCCCAAAATAAGGAGAATTTCTGCCTTTTTGCCCGAAAATTATGAGAATTTCTGCAAATTTGCTTTAAAATATGGGGAATTTCTGCCTTTTAGCCCAAAATAAAGGGATTTTCTGAATTTTCCCCCAATATTTGGGGAATTTCTGCATTTTACCTCTAAATAAGGGGAATTTCTGCATTTTACCTCAAAATAAGAAGGATTTCTGCCTTTTGCCCCAAAGTATGGCTAATTTCTGCCTTTATGTTCAAAAATAAGGAAAATTTCTTCAATTTTGTATCATAATAAAATAAATTTCTGCTTTTTGCCCCAAAATAAGGGGAATTTCTGCCTTTTTGCCCTGAAATAAATGAAATTTCTGCAATTTTGCCCGAAAATAAGGGAAATTTGTGCCTTTTTTCCCCAAATTAAGGGGAATTTCTGCCTTTGCCCCAAAATATGGGGAATTTCAACATTTTACCTCAAAATAAGGGGAATTTCAGCCTTTTTGCACCAAAATATGGAGAATTTCTGCCTTTTTGCCCCAAAATAAAGGGAATTTCTGCATTTTTGCACCAATATTAGGGGAATTTCTGCAATTTTGCTCCAAAATACGGGTCATTTCTGCCTTTTTGCCCGAAATTAAGTGGAATTTCTGCCATTTTGTCCCGAAATAAGTGAAATTTCTTCAATTTTAGCCAAAAATTAGGGATTTCATCTTTTTGCCCCAAAATAAGTGGAATTTCTGCCATTTTGCCCTGAAATATTTGAAATTTCTGCAATTTTACCACAAAATAAGGGGAATTTCTGCCTTTTTGCCCCAAAATAAGGGGAATTTCAGCCTTTTTACCTCATAATAATGGGAATCTCTGCCTTTTTGCCCTAAAATATGGAAAATTTCTGTATTTTTGCCCCAAAATAAAGAAAATTTCTGCAATTTTGTACCAAAATAAAAGTAATTTCTGCATTTTGTCCCAAAATAAGAGAAATTTCCGTGTTTTTTACCTGAAATAAGTGAAATTTCTGTAATTTTGCCCCAAAATAAGGGGAATTTCTGACTTTTTGCCCTGAAATATGGAGAATTTCTGTCTTTTTGCCCCAAAATAATGTTAATTTCTGCATTTTCCTTCAAAATTAGGGGAATATGTGCAATTTTGCTCAAAATACGTGGAATTTCTGCCTTATTGCAACAAAATAAAGGGAATTTCTGCATTTTTGCACCAATATAAGGGGAATTTCTGAAATTTTGCTCCAAAATACGGGGAATTTTAACCTTATTGCCCGAAATAAAGTGGAATTTCTGCCTTTTTGCCCTGAAATATTTGAAATTTCCGCAATTTTACCCCAAAATAAGGGGAATTTCTGTTTTTGGCCCCAAAATTACAAGAATTTCTGCTTTTTGCCCCAAAATAAGGCAAATTTCGGACTTTTTGCCCTGAAATAAGTGAAATTTCTGCAATTTTGCCCCAAAATAAGGGGAATTTCTGCCTTTTTGCCAAAATAAGGGGAATTTCAGCATTTTACCTCCAAATAAGGGGAATTTCTGCCTTTTTCCCACATAATATGGGGAATTTCTGCCTATTGCCCCCAAATAAGAAAAATTTTTGCTTTTCTGCCCCAATTAACAGGAATTTCCTCCTTTTTGCCACAAAGTAAAGGGAATTTCTGCCTTTTTGCCCCAAAATAACGGGAATTTCAGCTTGTTACCTCAAAATAAGGGGAATTTCTGAATTTTTGTTCCAAAATAAGGAAAATTTCTTCAATTTTGTACCAAAATAAAAGTAATTTCTGACTTTTTGCCCTGAAATAAATGAAATTTCTGCAATTTTGCCCGAAAAAAAGGGAAATTTGTGTCTTTTTGCCCCAAAATGAGGGGAATTTCTGCCTTTTTGCCACAAAATAAGAAAAATTTCTGCAATTCTGTACCAAAATAAGGGGAATTTCAGCCTTTTGGCAACAAAATATGGGGAATTTCTGCCTTTTTGCCACAAAATAAGAAAAATTTCTGCAATTCTGTACCAAAATAAAATAAATTTTTACAATTTTCCCCGAAATAAGGGAAATTTCTGATTTTTGCCCCGAAATAAGGAGAATTTCTGTATTTTTGCCCCAAAATAAGGGGAATTTCTGCCTTTTTGCCCCAAAATTAGAGGAGTTCTTGCAATTTTGCTTCAAAATACAGGAAATTTCTGCCTCTTTTCCCGAAAATAAGAGGAACTTCTTCCGATTTGCCCCAAATAAAGGGAATTTCTGCATTTTTCCCCAATATTAGGGGAATTTCTGCAATTTTGCTCTAAAATACAAGGAATTTCTGCCTTTTTGCCTGAAATTAAGGAGATTTTCTGCATTTTTGCCCCCAAACAAGGGAAATTTCTGCAATTTTATCCCAAATAAGGGGAATTTCTGCCTTTTTGCCCCAATATAATGGGAATTTCTGCCTTTTTGCCCCACAATAAGAAAAATTTTTGCTTTTTTTCTCTGAAATAAGTGAAATTTCTGCAATTTTGCCTTAAAATAAAAGAAATTTCTTCAATTTTTTTCCATAATATAGGAATTTTCTGCAATTTTTTTCCCAAAATAAAGGGAATTTCTGTTTTTTGTCCCCAAATAAGGGAAATTTCTGCAATTTTGTTCTAAATTAAGGGGAATTTCTGCCTTTTGCCTCAAAATAAGGGGAATTTTTACCTTTTTGCCCCAAAATAAAGAAAATTACTGCATGTTTTACCCCAAAATTAGGTGAATTTCTGCAATTTTGCTCCAAAATACAAGGAATTTCTGCCTTTTTGCCCGAAAATAAAGAGAATGTATACCTTTTTGCCATAAAAAAGGGAAATTTCTTCATTTTTACCCTAAAATAAGGGGATTTTCCGCATTTTTGACAAAAAATAAGTGCAATTTCTGACTTTTCCCCAAAAATAAACGGAATTTCTGTCTTTTTGCCCCAAAATAAGCGGAATTTCTGACGTTTTGCTCTGAAATAAGTTAAATTTCTAAAATTTTTTCCCAAAATAAGGGAAATGTCTGCTTTTTGCCCCCAAATAAGGGGAATTTCTGCCTTTTTGCCCCAAAATAAGGGGAATTTCTGCATTTTTGCCCCAAAATAAGGGGAATTTCAGCCTTTCTACCTCAAAATAATGGGAATTTCTGCATTTCTGCCCCAAAATATGGAAAATTTCTGGCTTTTTGCCCAAAAATAAGAAAAATTTCTGAAATTTGGAACCAAAATAAAAGAAATTTCTGCCTTTTTGCCCCAAAATAAGAAAATTTCTGCTTTTTTTCCCTGAAATAAGTGAAATTTCTGCAATTTTGCCCCAAAATAAGGGAAATTTCTACAATTTTGCCAAATGTACAGGAAATTTCTACAATTTTCCTCAAAATAAGAGGAATTTCTGACTTTTTGCTCCGAAAAAAAGGAGATTTTCTGTCTTTTTGCCCCAAAATAAGGAGAATTTCTGCCTTTTTGCCCGAAAATTATGAGAATTTCTGCAAATTTGCTTTAAAATACGGGGAATTTCTGCCTTTTAGCCCAAAATAAAGGGATTTTCTGAATTTTCCCCCAATATTTGGGGAATTTCTGCATTTTACCTCTAAATAAGGGGAATTTCTGCATTTTACCTCAAAATAAGAAGGATTTCTGCCTTTTGCCCCAAAGTATGGCTAATTTCTGCCTTTATGTTCAAAAATAAGGAAAATTTCTTCAATTTTGTATCATAATAAAATAAATTTCTGCTTTTTGCCCCAAAATAAGGGGAATTTCTGACTTTTTGCCCTGAAATAAATGAAATTTCTGCAATTTTGCCCGAAAATAAGGGAAATTTGTGCCTTTTTTCCCCAGATTAAGGGGAATTTCTGCCTTTGCCCCAAAATATGGGGAATTTCAACATTTTACCTCAAAATAAGGGGAATTTCAGCCTTTTTGCACCAAAATATGGAGAATTTCTGCCTTTTTGCCCCAAAATAAAGGGAATTTCTGCATTTTTGCACCAATATTAGGGGAATTTCTGCAATTTTGCTCCAAAATACGGGTCATTTCTGCCTTTTTGCCCGAAATTAAGTGGAATTTCTGCCTTTTTGTCCCGAAATAAGTGAAATTTCTTCAATTTTAGCCAAAAATTAGGGATTTCATCTTTTTGCCCCAAAATAAGTGGAATTTCTGCCATTTTGCCCTGAAATATTTGAAATTTCTGCAATTTTACCACAAAATAAGGGGAATTTCTGCCTTTTTGCCCCAAAATAAGGGGAATTTCAGCCTTTTTACCTCATAATAATGGGAATCTCTGCCTTTTTGCCCTAAAATATGGAAAATTTCTGTATTTTTGCGCCAAAATAAAGAAAATTTCTGCAATTTTGTACCAAAATAAAAGTAATTTCTGCATTTTGTCCCAAAATAAGAGAAATTTCCGTGTTTTTTACCTGAAATAAGTGAAATTTCTGTAATTTTGCCCCAAAATAAGGGGAATTTCTGACTTTTTGCCCTGAAATATGGAGAATTTCTGTCTTTTTGCCCCAAAATAATGTTAATTTCTGCATTTTCCTTCAAAATTAGGGGAATATGTGCAATTTTGCTCAAAATACGTGGAATTTCTGCCTTATTGCAACAAAATAAAGGGAATTTCTGCATTTTTGCACCAATATAAGGGGAATTTCTGAAATTTTGCTCCAAAATACGGGGAATTTTAACCTTATTGCCCGAAATAAAGTGGAATTTCTGCCTTTTTGCCCTGAAATATTTGAAATTTCCGCAATTTTACCCCAAAATAAGGGGAATTTCTGTTTTTGGCCCCAAAATTACAAGAATTTCTGCTTTTTGCCCCAAAATAAGGCAAATTTCTGACTTTTTGCCCTGAAATAAGTGAAATTTCTGCAATTTTGCCCCAAACTAAGGAAAATTTCTGCCTTATTGCCACAAAATAAAGGGAATTTCTGCATTTTTGCACCAATATAAGGGGAATTTCTGAAATTTTGCTCCAAAATACGGGGAATTTTAACCTTATTGCCCGAAATAAAGTGGAATTTCTGCCTTTTTGCCCTGAAATATTTGAAATTTCCGCAATTTTACCCCAAAATAAGGGGAATTTCTGTTTTTGGCCCCAAAATTACAAGAATTTCTGCTTTTTGCCCCAAAATAAGGCAAATTTCTGACTTTTTGCCCTGAAATAAGTGAAATTTCTGCAATTTTGCCCCAAAATAAGGGGAATGTCTGCCTTTTTGCCAAAATAAGGGGAATTTCAGCATTTTACCTCCAAATAAGGGGAATTTCTGCCTTTTTCCCACATAATATGGGGAATTTCTGCCTATTGCCCCCAAATAAGAAAAATTTTTGCTTTTCTGCCCCAATTAACAGGAATTTCCTCCTTTTTGCCACAAAGTAAAGGGAATTTCTGCCTTTTTGCCCCAAAATAACGGGAATTTCAGCTTGTTACCTCAAAATAAGGGGAATTTCTGAATTTTTGTTCCAAAATAAGGAAAATTTCTTCAATTTTGTACCAAAATAAAAGTAATTTCTGACTTTTTGCCCTGAAATAAATGAAATTTCTGCAATTTTGCCCGAAAAAAAGGGAAATTTGTGTCTTTTTGCCCCAAAATGAGGGGAATTTCTGCCTTTTTGCCACAAAATATAGGGAATTTCAGCATTTTACCTCAAAATAAGGGGAATTTCAGCCTTTTGGCAACAAAATATGGGGAATTTCTGCCTTTTTGCCACAAAATAAGAAAAATTTCTGCAATTCTGTACCAAAATAAAATAAATTTTTACAATTTTCCCCGAAATAAGGGAAATTTCTGATTTTTGCCCCGAAATAAGGAGAATTTCTGTATTTTTGCCCCAAAATAAGGGGAATTTCTGCCTTTTTGCCCCAAAATTAGAGGAGTTCTTGCAATTTTGCTTCAAAATACAGGAAATTTCTGCCTCTTTTCCCGAAAATAAGAGGAACTTCTTCCGATTTGCCCCAAATAAAGGGAATTTCTGCATTTTTCCCCAATATTAGGGGAATTTCTGCAATTTTGCTCTAAAATACAAGGAATTTCTGCCTTTTTGCCTGAAATTAAGGAGATTTTCTGCATTTTTGCCCCCAAACAAGGGAAATTTCTGCAATTTTATCCCAAATAAGGGGAATTTCTGCCTTTTTGCCCCAATATAATGGGAATTTCTGCCTTTTTGCCCCACAATAAGAAAAATTTTTGCTTTTTTTCTCTGAAATAAGTGAAATTTCTGCAATTTTGCCTTAAAATAAAAGAAATTTCTTCAATTTTTTTCCATAATATAGGAATTTTCTGCAATTTTTTTCCCAAAATAAAGGGAATTTCTGTTTTTTGTCCCCAAATAAGGGAAATTTCTGCAATTTTGTTCTAAATTAAGGGGAATTTCTGCCTTTTGCCTCAAAATAAGGGGAATTTTTACCTTTTTGCCCCAAAATAAAGAAAATTACTGCATGTTTTACCCCAAAATGAGGTGAATTTCTGCAATTTTGCTCCAAAATACCGGGAATTTCTGCCTTTTTGCCCGAAAATAAAGAGAATGTATACCTTTTTGCCATAAAAAAGGGAAATTTCTTCATTTTTACCCTAAAATAAGGGGATTTTCCGCATTTTTGACAAAAAAATAAGTGCAATTTCTGACTTTTCCCCAAAAATAAACGGAATTTCTGTCTTTTTGCCCCAAAATAAGCGGAATTTCTGACGTTTTGCTCTGAAATAAGTTAAATTTCTAAAATTTTTTCCCAAAATAAGGGAAATGTCTGCTTTTTGCCCCCAAATAAGGGGAATTTCTGCCTTTTTGCCCCAAAATAAGGGGAATTTCTGCATTTTTGCCCCAAAATAAGGGGAATTTCAGCCTTTCTACCTCAAAATAATGGGAATTGCTGCATTTCTGCCCCAAAATATGGAAAATTTCTGGCTTTTTGCCCAAAAATAAGAAAAATTTCTGAAATTTGGAACCAAAATAAAAGAAATTTCTGCCTTTTTGCCCCAAAATAAGAAAATTTCTGCTTTTTTTCCCTGAAATAAGTGAAATTTCTGCAATTTTGCCCCAAAATAAGGGAAATTTCTACAATTTTGCCAAATGTACAGGAAATTTCTACAATTTTCCTCAAAATAAGAGGAATTTCTGACTTTTTGCTCCGAAAAAAAGGAGATTTTCTCTCTTTTTGCCCCAAAATAAGGAGAATTTCTGCCTTTTTGCCCGAAAATTATGAGAATTTCTGCAAATTTGCTTTAAAATACGGGGAATTTCTGCCTTTTAGCCCAAAATAAAGGGATTTTCTGAATTTTCCCCCAATATTTGGGGACTTTCTGCATTTTGCCTCTAAATAAGGGGAATTTCTGCATTTTACCTCAAAATAAGAAGGATTTCTGCCTTTTGCCCCAAAGTATGGCTAATTTCTGCCTTTATGTTCAAAAATAAGGAAAATTTCTTCAATTTTGTATCATAATAAAATAAATTTCTGCTTTTTGCCCCAAAATAAGGGGAATTTCTGACTTTTTGCCCTGAAATAAATGAAATTTCTGCAATTTTGCCCGAAAATAAGGGAAATTTGTGCCTTTTTTCCCCAAATTAAGGGGAATTTCTGCCTTTGCCCCAAAATATGGGGAATTTCAACATTTTACCTCAAAATTAGGGGAATTTCAGCCTTTTTGCACCAAAATATGGAGAATTTCTGCCTTTTTGCCCCAAAATAAAGGGAATTTCTGCATTTTTGCACCAATATTAGGGGAATTTCTGCAATTTTGCTCCAAAATACGGGTCATTTCTGCCTTTTTGCCCGAAATTAAGTGGAATTTCTGCCATTTTGTCCCGAAATAAGTGAAATTTCTTCAATTTTAGCCAAAAATTAGGGATTTCATCTTTTTGCCCCAAAATAAGTGGAATTTCTGCCATTTTGCCCTGAAATATTTGAAATTTCTGCAATTTTACCACAAAATAAGGGGAATTTCTGCCTTTTTGCCCCAAAATAAGGGGAATTTCAGCCTTTTTACCTCATAATAATGGGAATCTCTGCCTTTTTGCCCTAAAATATGGAAAATTTCTGTATTTTTGCCCCAAAATAAAGAAAATTTCTGCAATTTTGTACCAAAATAAAAGTAATTTCTGCATTTTGTCCCAAAATAAGAGAAATTTCCATGTTTTTTACCTGAAATAAGTGAAATTTCTGTAATTTTGCCCCAAAATAAGGGGAATTTCTGACTTTTTGCCCTGAAATATGGAGAATTTCTGTCTTTTTGCCCCAAAATAATGTTAATTTCTGCATTTTCCTTCAAAATTAGGGGAATATGTGCAATTTTGCTCAAAATACGTGGAATTTCTGCCTTATTGCAACAAAATAAAGGGAATTTCTGCATTTTTGCACCAATATAAGGGGAATTTCTGAAATTTTGCTCCAAAATACGGGGAATTTTAACCTTATTGCCCGAAATAAAGTGGATTTTCTGCCTTTTTGCCCTGAAATATTTGAAATTTCCGCAATTTTACCCCAAAATAAGGGGAATTTCTGTTTTTGGCCCCAAAATTACAAGAATTTCTGCTTTTTGCCCCAAAATAAGGCAAATTTCTGACTTTTTGCCCTGAAATAAGTGAAATTTCTGCAATTTTTTCCCCAAACTAAGGAAAATTTCTGCCTTATTGCAACAAAATAAAGGGAATTTCTGCATTTTTGCACCAATATAAGGGGAATTTCTGAAATTTTGCTCCAAAATACGGGGAATTTTAACCTTATTGCCCGAAATAAAGTGGAATTTCTGCCTTTTTGCCCTGAAATATTTGAAATTTCCGCAATTTTACCCCAAAATAAGGGGAATTTCTGTTTTTGGCCCCAAAATTACAAGAATTTCTGCTTTTTGCCCCAAAATAAGGCAAATTTCTCACTTTTTGCCCTGAAATAAGTGAAATTTCTGCAATTTTGCCCCAAAATAAGGGGAATGTCTGCCTTTTTGCCAAAATAAGGGGAATTTCAGCATTTTACCTCCAAATAAGGGGAATTTCTGCCTTTTTCCCACATAATATGGGGAATTTCTGCCTATTGCCCCCAAATAAGAAAAATTTTTGCTTTTCTGCCCCAATTAACAGGAATTTCCTCCTTTTTGCCACAAAGTAAAGGGAATTTCTGCCTTTTTGCCCCAAAATAACGGGAATTTCAGCTTGTTACCTCAAAATAAGGGGAATTTCTGAATTTTTGTTCCAAAATATAGAAAATTTCTTCAATTTTGTACCAAAATAAAAGTAATTTCTGACTTTTTGCCCTGAAATAAATGAAATTTCTGCAATTTTGCCCGAAAAAAAGGGAAATTTGTGTCTTTTTGCCCCAAAATGAGGGGAATTTCTGCCTTTTTGCCACAAAATATAGGGAATTTCAGCATTTTACCTCAAAATAAGGGGAATTTCAGCCTTTTGGCAACAAAATATGGGGAATTTCTGCCTTTTTGCCACAAAATAAGAAAAATTTCTGCAAGTCTGTACCAAAATAAAATAAATTTTTACAATTTTGCCCGAAATAAGGGGAATTTCTGATTTTTGCCCCGAAATAAGGAGAATTTCTGTATTTTTGCCCCAAAATAAGGGGAATTTCTGCCTTTTTGCCCCAAAATTAGAGGAGTTCTTGCAATTTTGCTTCAAAATACAGGAAATTTCTGCCTCTTTTCCCGAAAATAAGAGGAACTTCTTCCGATTTGCCCCAAATAAAGGGAATTTCTGCATTTTTCCCCAATATTAGGGGAATCTCTGCAATTTTGCTCTAAAATACAAGGAATTTCTGCCTTTTTGCCTGAAATTAAGGAGATTTTCTGCATTTTTGCCCCCAAACAAGGAAAATTTCTGCAATTTTATCCCAAATAAGGGGAATTTCTGCCTTTTTGCCCCAATATAATGGGAATTTCTGCCTTTTTGCCCCACAATAAGAAAAATTTTTGCTTTTTTTCTCTGAAATAAGTGAAATTTCTGCAATTTTGCCTTAAAATAAAAGAAATTTCTTCAATTTTTTCCATAATATAGGAATTTTCTGCAATTTTGCCCCAAAATAAAGGGAATTTCTGTTTTTTGTCCCCAAATAAGGGAAATTTCTGCAATTTTGTTCTAAATTAAGGGGAATTTCTGCCTTTTGCCTCAAAATAAGGGGAATTTTTACATTTTTGCCCCAAAATAAAGAAAATTACTGCATGTTTTACCCCAAAATTAGGTGAATTTCTGCAATTTTGCTCCAAAATACCGGGAATTTCTGGCTTTTTGCCCGAAAATAAAGAGAATGTATACCTTTTTGCCATAAAAAAGGGAAATTTCTTCATTTTTACCCTAAAATAAGGGGATTTTCCGCATTTTTGACAAAAAAATAAGTGCAATTTCTGACTTTTCCCCAAAAATAAACGGAATTTCTGTCTTTTTGCCCCAAAATAAGCGGAATTTCTGACGTTTTGCTCTGAAATAAGTTAAATTTCTAAAATTTTTTCCCAAAATAAGGGAAATGTCTGCTTTTTGCCCCCAAATAAGGGGAATTTCTGCCTTTTTGCCCCAAAATAAGGGGAATTTCTGCATTTTTGCCCCAAAATAAGGGGAATTTCAGCCTTTCTACCTCAAAATAATGGGAATTTCTGCATTTCTGCCCCAAAATATGGAAAATTTCTGGCTTTTTGACCAAAAATAAGAAAAATTTCTGAAATTTGGAACCAAAATAAAAGAAATTTCTGCCTTTTTGCCCCAAAATAAAAAAATTTCTGCTTTTTTTCCCTGAAATAAGTGAAATTTCTGCAATTTTGCCCCAAAATAAGGGAAATTTCTACAATTTTGCCAAATGTACAGGAAATTTCTACAATTTCCCTCAAAATAAGAGGAATTTCTGACTTTTTGCTCCGAAAAAAAGGAGATTTTCTGTCTTTTTGCCCCAAAATAAGGAGAATTTCTGCCTTTTTGCCCGAAAATTATGAGAATTTCTGCAAATTTGCTTTAAAATACGGGGAATTTCTGCCTTTTAGCCCAAAATAAAGGGATTTTATGAATTTTCCCCCAATATTTGGGGACTTTCTGCATTTTACCTCTAAATAAGGGGAATTTCTGCATTTTACCTCAAAATAAGAAGGATTTCTGCCTTTTGCCCCAAAGTATGGCTAATTTCTGCCTTTATGTTCAAAAATAAGGAAAATTTCTTCAATTTTGTATCATAATAAAATAAATTTCTGCTTTTTGCCCCAAAATAAGGGGAATTTCTGACTTTTTGCCCTGAAATAAATGAAATTTCTGCAATTTTGCCCGAAAATAAGGGAAATTTGTGCCTTTTTTTCCCCAGATTAAGGGGAATTTCTGCCTTTGCCCCAAAATATGGGGAATTTCAACATTTTACCTCAAAATAAGGGGAATTTCAGCCTTTTTGCACCAAAATATGGAGAATTTCTGCCTTTTTGCCCCAAAATAAAGGGAATTTCTGCATTTTTGCACCAATATTAGGGGAATTTCTGCAATTTTGCTCCAAAATATGGGTCATTTCTGCCTTTTTGCCCGAAATTAAGTGGAATTTCTGCCTTTTTGTCCCGAAATAAGTGAAATTTCTTCAATTTTAGCCAAAAATTAGGGATTTCATCTTTTTGCCCCAAAATAAGTGGAATTTCTGCCATTTTGCGCTGAAATATTTGAAATTTCTGCAATTTTACCACAAAATAAGGGGAATTTCTGCCTTTTTGCCCGAAAACAAGGGGAATTTCAGCCTTTTTACCTCATAATAATGGGAATCTCTGCCTTTTTGCCCTAAAATATGGAAAATTTCTGTATTTTTGCCCCAAAATAAAGAAAATTTCTGCAATTTTGTACCAAAATAAAAGTAATTTCTGCATTTTGTCCCAAAATAAGAGAAATTTCCGTGTTTTTTACCTGAAATAAGTGAAATTTCTGTAATTTTGCCCCAAAATAAGGGGAATTTCTGACTTTTTGCCCTGAAATAAGGAGAATTTCTGTCTTTTTGCCCCAAAATAATGTTAATTTCTGCATTTTCCTTCAAAATTAGGGGAATATGTGCAATTTTGCTCAAAATACGTGGAATTTCTGCCTTATTGCAACAAAATAAAGGGAATTTCTGCATTATGCACCAATATAAGGGGAATTTCTGAAATTTTGCTCCAAAATACGGGGAATTTTAACCTTATTGCCCGAAATAAAGTGGAATTTCTGCCTTTTTGCCCTGAAATATTTGAAATTTCCGCAATTTTACCCCAAAATAAGGGGAATTTCTGTTTTTGGCCCCAAAATTACAAGAATTTCTGCTTTTTGCCCCAAAATAAGGCAAATTTCTGACTTTTTGCCCTGAAATAAGTGAAATTTCTGCAATTTTGCCCCAAAATAAGGGGAATGTCTGCCTTTTTGCCAAAATAAGGGGAATTTCAGCATTTTACCTCCAAATAAGGGGAATTTCTGCCTTTTTCCCACATAATATGGGGAATTTCTGCCTATTGCCCCCAAATAAGAAAAATTTTTGCTTTTCTGCCCCAATTAACAGGAATTTCCTCCTTTTTGCCACAAAGTAAAGGGAATTTCTGCCTTTTTGCCCCAAAATAACGGGAATTTCAGCTTGTTACCTCAAAATAAGGGGAATTTCTGCCTTTTGCCCACAATATGGGGAATTTCTGAATTTTTGTTCCAAAATAAGGAAAATTTCTTCAATTTTGTACCAAAATAAAAGTAATTTCTGACTTTTTGCCCTGAAATAAATGAAATTTCTGCAATTTTGCCCGAAAAAAAGGGAAATTTGTGTCTTTTTGCCCCAAAATGAGGGGAATTTCTGCCTTTTTGCCACAATATATAGGGAATTATAGCATTTTACCTCAAAATAAGGAGAATTTCGGCCTTTTTGCAACAAAATATGGGGAATTTCTGCCTTTTTGCCACAAAATAAGAAAAATTTCTGCAATTCTGTACCAAAATAAAATAAATTTTTACAATTTTGCCCGAAAATAAGGGGAATTTCTGATTTTTGCCCCGAAATAAGGAGAATTTCTGTATTTTTGCCCCAAAATAAGGGGAATTTCTGCCTTTTTGCCCCAAAATTAGAGGAGTTTTTGCAATTTTGCTTCAAAATACAAGAAATTTCTGCCTCTTTTCCCGAAAATAAGAGGAACTTCTTCCGATTTGCCCCAAATAAAGGGAATTTCTGCATTTTTCCCCAATATTAGGGGAATTTCTGCAATTTTGCTCTAAAATACAAGGAATTTCTGCCTTTTTGCCTGAAATTAAGGAGATTTT
Organism: Micromys minutus; assembly: GCF_963924665.1. Taxonomy (NCBI): domain Eukaryota; kingdom Metazoa; phylum Chordata; class Mammalia; order Rodentia; family Muridae; genus Micromys; species Micromys minutus. Next base: position 99,762 of record NW_027667912.1, on the reverse strand, counting down.
CTGCATTTTTGCCTCCAAACAAGGGAAATTTCTGCAATTTTATCCCAAATAAGGGGAATTTCTGCCTTTTTGCCCCAATATAATGGGAATTTCTGCCTTTTTGCCCCACAATAAGAAAAATTTTTGCTTTTTTTCTCTGAAATAAGTGAAATTTCTGCAATTTTGCCTTAAAATAAAAGAATTTTCTTCAATTTTTTCCATAATATAGGAATTTTCTGCAATTTTGCCCCAAAATAAAGGGAATTTCTGTTTTTTGTCCCCAAATAAGGGAAATTTCTTCAATTTTGTTCTAAATTAAGGGGAATTTCTGCCTTTTGCCTCAAAATAAGGGGAATTTTTACCTTTTTGCCCCAAAATAAAGAAAATTACTGCATGTTTTACCCCAAAATTAGGTGAATTTCTGCAATTTTGCTCCAAAATACGGGGAATTTCTGCCATTTTGCCCTAAAATAAAGAGAATGTATACCTTTTTGCCATAAAAAAGGGAAATTTCTTCATTTTTACTTTAAAATAAGGGGATTTTCTGCATTTTTGACAAAAAATAAGTGCAATTTCTGACTTTTCCCCAAGAATAAACGGAATTTCTGTCTTTTTGCCCCAAAATAAGCGGAATTTCTGACGTTTTGCCCTGAAATAGGTTAAATTTCTAAAATTTTTCCCCAAAATAAGGGAAATGTCTGCTTTTTGCCCCAAAATAAGGGAAATTTCTGCCTTTTTGCCCCAAAATAAGGGGAATTTCTGCATTTTTGCCCCAAAATAAGGGGAATTTCACCATTTCTACCTCATAATAATGGGAATTTCTGCATTTCTGCCCCAAAATATGGAAAATTTCTGGCTTTTTGCCCAAAAATAAGAAAAATTTCTGAAATTTGGAACCAAAATAAAAGAAATTTCTGCCTTTTTTCCTCAAAATAAGAAAATTTCTGCTTTTTTTCCCTGAAATAAGTGAAATTTCTGCAATTTTGCCCCAAAATAAGGGAAATTTCTGCAATTTTGCCAAATGTACAGAAAATTTCTACAATTTTCCTCAAAATAAGAGGAATTTCTGACTTTTTGCTCCGAAAAAAAGGAGATTTTCTGTCTTTTTGCCCCAAAATAAGGAGAATTTCTGCCTTTTTGCCTGAAAATTATGAGAATTTTTGCAAATTTGCTTTAAAATACGGGGAATTACTGCCTTTTAGCCCAAAATAAAGGGATTTTCTGAATTTTCCCCCAATATTTGGGGAATTTCTGCATTTTACCTCTAAATAAGGGGAATTTCTGCATTTTACCTCAAAATAAGAAGGATTTCTGCCTTTTGCCCCAAAATATGGCTAATTTCTGCCTTTATGTTCAAAAATAAGGAAAATTTCTTCAATTTTGTATCATAATAAAATAAATTTCTGCTTTTTGCCCCAAAATAAGGGGAATTTCTGACTTTTTGCCCTGAAATAAATGAAATTTCTGCAATTTTGCCCGAAAATAAGGGAAATTTGTGCCTTTTTTCCCCAAATTAAGGGGAATTTCTGCCTTTGCCCTAAAATATGGGGAATTTCAACATTTTACCTAAAAATAAGGGGAATTCCAGCCTTTTTGCACAATAATATGGAGAATTTCTGCCTTTTTGCCCCAAAATAAAGGAAATTTCTGCATTTTTGCAATAATATTAGGGGAATTTCTGCAATTTTGCTCCAAAATACGGGTCATTTCTGCCTTTTTGCCCAAAATTAAGTGGAATTTCTGCCTTTTTGTCATGAAATAAGTGAAATTTCTTCAATTTTAGCCAAAAATTAGGGATTTCATTTTTTTGCCCCAAAATAAGTGGAATTTCTGCCATTTTGCGCTGAAATATTTGAAATTTCTGCAATTTTACCACAAAATAAGGGGAATTTCTGCCTTTTTGCCCGAAAACAAGGGGAATTTCAGCCTTTTTACCTCATAATAATGGGAATCTCTGCCTTTTTGCCCTAAAATATGGAAAATTTCTGTATTTTTGCCCCAAAATAAAGAAAATTTCTGCAATTTTGTACCAAAATAAAAGTAATTTCTGCATTTTGTCCCAAAATAAGAGAAATTTCCGTGTTTTTTACCTGAAATAAGTGAAATTTCTGTAATTTTGCCCCAAAATAAGGGGAATTTCTGACTTTTTGCCCTGAAATAAGGAGAATTTCTGTCTTTTTGCCCCAAAATAATGTTAATTTCTGCATTTTCCTTCAAAATTCGGGGAATATGTGCAATTTTGCTCAAAATACGTGGAATTTCTGCCTTATTGCAACAAAATAAAGGGAATTTCTGCATTATGCACCAATATAAGGGGAATTTCTGAAATTTTGCTCCAAAATACGGGGAATTTTAACCTTATTGCCCGAAATAAAGTGGAATTTCTGCCTTTTTGCCCTGAAATATTTGAAATTTCCGCAATTTTACCCCAAAATAAGGGGAATTTCTGTTTTTGGCCCCAAAATTACAAGAATTTCTGCTTTTTGCCCCAAAATAAGGCAAATTTCGGACTTTTTACCCTGAAATAAGTGAAATTTCTGCAATTTTGACCCAAAATAAGGGGAATTTCTGCCTTTTTGCCAAAATAAGGGGAATTTCAGCATTTTACCTCCAAATAAGGGGAATTTCTGCCTTTTTGACACATAATATGGGGAATTTCTGCTTATTGCCCCCAAATAAGAAAAATTTTTGCTTTTCTGCCCAAATTAACAGGAATTTCCTCCTTTTTGCCACAAAGTAAAGGGAATTTCTGCCTTTTTGCCCCAAAATAACGGGAATTTCAGCTTTTTACCTCAAAATAAGGGGAATTTCTTCCTTTTGCCCACAATATGGGGAATTTCTGAATTTTTGTTCCAAAATAAGGAAAATTTCTTCAATTTTGTATCAAAATAAAAGTAATTTCTGACTTTTTGCCCTGAAATAAATGAAATTTCTGCAATTTTGCCCGAAAAAAAGGGAAATTTGTGTCTTTTTGCCCCAAAATGAGGGGAATTTCTGCCTTTTTGCCACAAAATATAGGGAATTTCAGCATTTTACCTCAAAATAAGGGGAATTTCAGCCTTTTTGCAACAAAATATGGGGAATTTCTGCCTTTTTGCCACAAAATAAGAAAAATTTCTGCAAGTCTGTACCAAAATAAAATAAATTTTTACAATTTTGCCCGAAATAAGGGAAATTTCTGATTTTTGCCCCGAAATAAGGAGAATTTCTGTATTTTTGCCCCAAAATAAGGGGAATTTCTGCCTTTTTGCCCCAAAATTAGAGGAGTTTTTGCAATTTTGCTTCAAAATACAGGAAATTTCTGCCTCTTTTCCCGAAAATAAGAGGAACTTCTTCCGATTTGCCCCAAATAAAGGGAATTTCTGCATTTTTCCCCAATATTAGGGGAATTTCTGCAATTTTGCTCTAAAATACAAGGAATTTCTGTCTTTTTGCCTGAAATTAAGGAGATTTTCTGCATTTTTGCCCCCAAACAAGGGAAATTTCTGCAATTTTATCCCAAATAAGGGGAATTTCTGCCTTTTTGCCCCAATATAATGGGAATTTCTGCCTTTTTGCCCCACAATAAGAAAAATTTTTGCTTTTTTTCTCTGAAATAAGTGAAATTTCTGCAATTTTGCCTTAAAATAAAAGAAATTTCTTCAATTTTTTTCCATAATATAGGAATTTTCTGCAATTTTTTTCCCAAAATAAAGGGAATTTCTGTTTTTTGTCCCCAAATAAGGGAAATTTCTGCAATTTTGTTCTAAATTAAGGGGAATTTCTGCCTTTTGCCTCAAAATAAGGGGAATTTTTACCTTTTTGCCCCAAAATAAAGAAAATTACTGCATGTTTTACCCCAAAATTAGGTGAATTTCTGCAATTTTGCTCCAAAATACAAGGAATTTCTGCCTTTTTGCCCGAAAATAAAGAGAATGTATACCTTTTTGCCATAAAAAAGGGAAATTTCTTCATTTTTACCCTAAAATAAGGGGATTTTCCGCATTTTTGACAAAAAATAAGTGCAATTTCTGACTTTTCCCCAAAAATAAACGGAATTTCTGTCTTTTTGCCCCAAAATAAGCGGAATTTCTGACGTTTTGCTCTGAAATAAGTTAAATTTCTAAAATTTTTTCCCAAAATAAGGGAAATGTCTGCTTTTTGCCCCCAAATAAGGGGAATTTCTGCCTTTTTGCCCCAAAATAAGGGGAATTTCTGCATTTTTGCCCCAAAATAAGGGGAATTTCAGCCTTTCTACCTCAAAATAATGGGAATTTCTGCATTTCTGCCCCAAAATATGGAAAATTTCTGGCTTTTTGACCAAAAATAAGAAAAATTTCTGAAATTTGGAACCAAAATAAAAGAAATTTCTGCCTTTTTGCCCCAAAATAAAAAAATTTCTGCTTTTTTTCCCTGAAATAAGTGAAATTTCTGCAATTTTGCCCCAAAATAAGGGAAATTTCTACAATTTTGCCAAATGTACAGGAAATTTCTACAATTTCCCTCAAAATAAGAGGAATTTCTGACTTTTTGCTCCGAAAAAAAGGAGATTTTCTGTCTTTTTGCCCCAAAATAAGGAGAATTTCTGCCTTTTTGCCCGAAAATTATGAGAATTTCTGCAAATTTGCTTTAAAATACGGGGAATTTCTGCCTTTTAGCCCAAAATAAAGGGATTTTCTGAATTTTCCCCCAATATTTGGGGAATTTCTGCATTTTACCTCTAAATAAGGGGAATTTCTGCATTTTACCTCAAAATAAGAAGGATTTCTGCCTTTTGCCCCAAAATATGGCTAATTTCTGCCTTTATGTTCAAAAATAAGGAAAATTTCTTCAATTTTGTATCATAATAAAATAAATTTCTGCTTTTTGCCCCAAAATAAGGGGAATTTCTGACTTTTTGCCCTGAAATAAATGAAATTTCTGCAATTTTGCCCGAAAATAAGGGAAATTTGTGCCTTTTTTCCCCAAATTAAGGGGAATTTCTGCCTTTGCCCCAAAATATGGGGAATTTCAACATTTTACCTCAAAATAAGGGGAATTTCAGCCTTTTTGCACCAAAATATGGAGAATTTCTGCCTTTTTGCCCCAAAATAAAGGGAATTTCTGCATTTTTGCACCAATATTAGGGGAATTTCTGCAATTTTGCTCCAAAATATGGGTCATTTCTGCCTTTTTGCCCGAAATTAAGTGGAATTTCTGCCTTTTTGTCCCGAAATAAGTGAAATTTCTTCAATTTTAGCCAAAAATTAGGGATTTCATCTTTTTGCCCCAAAATAAGTGGAATTTCTGCCATTTTGCCCTGAAATATTTGAAATTTCTGCAATTTTACCACAAAATAAGGGGAATTTCTGCCTTTTTGCCCCAAAATAAGAGGAATTTCAGCCTTTTTACCTCATAATAATGGGAATCTCTGCCTTTTTGCCCTAAAATATGGAAAATTTCTGTATTTTTGCCCCAAAATAAAGAAAATTTCTGCAATTTTGTACCAAAATAAAAGTAATTTCTGCATTTTGTCCCAAAATAAGAGAAATTTCCGTGTTTTTTACCTGAAATAAGTGAAATTTCTGTAATTTTGCCCCAAAATAAGGGGAATTTCTGCCTTTTTCCCCAAAATAAGGAGAATTTCTGCCTTTTTGCCCAAAAACAAAGAAAATTACTGTATTTTTTACCCCAAAATTAGGTGAGTTTTTTCAATTTTGCTCCGAAATATGGGGATTTTCTGCCTTTTACGCCGAAAATAAGGGGAATTTCTGCATTTTACCGCGAAATAAGTGAAATTTATGCAGTTTTACCGCAGAATAAGGAGAATTTCTGCCTTTTTGCCACAAAATTAGGGGAATTTCTGCAATTTTGCTCCAAAATACGGGGAATTTCTGCCTTCTTGCCAGAAAATAATAGGAATGTATACCTTTTTGCCATGAAAAAGGAAATTTCTTCATTTTTGCCCGAAATTAAGGGGAATTTCCCCCTTTTTGACTCAAAATAACTGAAATTTCTGCCTTTTCCCCCAAAATAAATGAAATTTCTGTCTTTTTCCCCCAAAATAAGGGGAATTTCTGCCTTTTTGCCCCAAAATATGGGGAATTTCTGACATTTTTACCCAAAATAAGAAAAATTTCTGCAATTTTGTTCGAAAATAAAAGAAATTTCTGCCTTTTTGCCCCAAAATAAGAAAATTTCGGCCTTTTCTCTGAAATAAGTGAAATTTCTGCAATTTTGCCCCAAAATAAGGGGAATTTCTGATTTTTACTCCCGAAAAAAGGAGATTTTCTGTCTTTTTGCCCCAAAATAAGAAGAATTTCTGCCCTTTTGCCCGAAAATTATGAGAATTTCTGCAATTTTGCTTCAAAATATGGGGAATTTCTGCCTTTTAGGTCCAAAATAAAGGGAATTTCTGCATTTTCCCACAATATTTGGGAAATTTCTGCATTTTACCTCAAAATAAAGGGAATGTCAGCCTTTTTGCACAAAAATATGGAGAATTTCTGCCTTTTTGCCCCAAATAAAGGGAATTTCTGCATTTTTGCACCAATATTAGGGAAATTTCTGCAATTTTGCTCCCAAATACGGGTCATTTCTACCTTTTTACCTGAAATTAAGTGGAATTTCTGCAATTTTGTCCCAAAATAAGTGAAATTTCTTCAATTTTAGCCAAAAATTAGGGATTTCATTTTTTGCCCCAAAATGAGGGGAATTTCTGCCATTTTCCCATGAAATATTTGAAATTTCAGCAATTTTACTCCAAAATAAGGGAAATTTCTGCCTTTTTGCACCAAAATAAGGGGAATTTCATCCTTATTACCTCAAACTAAGGGGAATTTCTGCATTTTTGCCACAAAATATAAGGAATTTCTGCCTTTTTGCCCCAAAATATAAGGAATTTCTGCCTTTTTGCCCCAAAATAAGGGGAATTTCTCCTTTTTTGCCCCAAAATAGAGGAAATTTCAGACTTTTTGCCTGAAAATAAGTGAAATTTCTGCAATTTTACCTCAAAATAAGGTAAATTCCTGCAATTTTGCCCCAAAATAAATGAAATTTCTGTCTTTTTCCCCCAAAATAAGGGGAATTTCTGCCTTTTTGCCTCAAAATATGGGGAATTTCTGCCATTTTGACCCAAAATAAGAAAAATTTCTGCAATTTTATTCGAAAATAAAAGAAATTTCTGCCTTTTGCCCCAAAATAAGAAAATTTCTGCCTTTTCTCTGAAATAAGTGAAATTTCTGCAATTTTGCCCCAAAATAAGGGAAATTTCTGCAATTTTGCTCCAATGTCAAAAAAATTTCTGCAATTTTGCCCCAAAATAAGGGGAATTTCTGATTTTTACTCCCGAAAAAAGGAGATTTTCTGTCTTTTTGCCCCAAAATAAGAAGAATTTCTGCCCTTTTGCCCGAAAATTATGAGAATTTCTGCAATTTTGCTTCAAAATATGGGGAATTTCTGCCTTTTAGGTCCAAAATAAAGGGAATTTCTGCATTTTCCCACAATATTTGGGAAATTTCTGCATTTTACCTCAAAATAAAGGGAATGTCAGACTTTTTGCACAAAAATATGGAGAATTTCTGCCTTTTTGCCCCAAATAAAGGGAATTTCTGCATTTTTGCCCGAAATTAAGGGGATTTTCCGCCTTTTTGACTCAAAATAACTGAAATTTCTGCCTTTTCCCCCAAAATAAATGAAATTTCTGTCTTTTTCCCCCAAAATAAGGGGAATTTCTGCCTTTTTGCCCCAAAATATGGGGAATTTCTGACATTTTTACCCAAAATAAGAAAAATTTCTGCAATTTTGTTCGAAAATAAAAGAAATTTCTGCCTTTTTGCCCCAAAATAAGAAAATTTCTGCCTTTTCTCTGAAATAAGTGAAATTTCTGCAATTTTGCCCCAAAATAAGGGGAATTTCTGATTTTTACTCCCGAAAAAAGGAGATTTTCTGTCTTTTTGCCCCAAAATAAGAAGAATTTCTGCCCTTTTGCCCGAAAATTATGAGAATTTCTGCAATTTTGCTTCAAAATATGGGGAATTTCTGCCTTTTAGGTCCAAAATAAAGGGAATTTCTGCATTTTCCCACAATATTTGGGAAATTTCTGCATTTTACCTCAAAATAAAGGGAATGTCAGCCTTTTTGCACAAAAATATGGAGAATTTCTGCCTTTTTGCCCCAAATAAAGGGAATTTCTGCATTTTTGCACCAATATTAGGGAAATTTCTGCAATTTTGCTCCCAAATACGGGTCATTTCTACCTTTTTACCTGAAATTAAGTGGAATTTCTGCAATTTTGTCCCAAAATAAGTGAAATTTCTTCAATTTTAGCCAAAAATTAGGGATTTCATTTTTTGCCCCAAAATGAGGGGAATTTCTGCCATTTTCCCATGAAATATTTGAAATTTCAGCAATTTTACTCCAAAATAAGGGAAATTTCTGCCTTTTTGCACCAAAATAAGGGGAATTTCATCCTTATTACCTCAAACTAAGGGGAATTTCTGCATTTTTGCCACAAAATATAAGGAATTTCTGCCTTTTTGCCCCAAAATATAAGGAATTTCTGCCTTTTTGCCCCAAAATAAGGGGAATTTCTCCTTTTTTGCCCCAAAATAGAGGAAATTTCAGACTTTTTGCCTGAAAATAAGTGAAATTTCTGCAATTTTACCTCAAAATAAGGTAAATTCCTGCAATTTTGCCCCAAAATAAATGAAATTTCTGTCTTTTTCCCCCAAAATAAGGGGAATTTCTGCCTTTTTGCCTCAAAATATGGGGAATTTCTGCCATTTTGACCCAAAATAAGAAAAATTTCTGCAATTTTATTCGAAAATAAAAGAAATTTCTGCCTTTTGCCCCAAAATAAGAAAATTTCTGCCTTTTCTCTGAAATAAGTGAAATTTCTGCAATTTTGCCCCAAAATAAGGGAAATTTCTGCAATTTTGCTCCAATGTCAAAAAAATTTCTGCAATTTTGCCCCAAAATAAGGGGAATTTCTGATTTTTACTCCCGAAAAAAGGAGATTTTCTGTCTTTTTGCCCCAAAATAAGAAGAATTTCTGCCCTTTTGCCCGAAAATTATGAGAATTTCTGCAATTTTGCTTCAAAATATGGGGAATTTCTGCCTTTTAGGTCCAAAATAAAGGGAATTTCTGCATTTTCCCACAATATTTGGGAAATTTCTGCATTTTACCTCAAAATAAAGGGAATGTCAGACTTTTTGCACAAAAATATGGAGAATTTCTGCCTTTTTGCCCCAAATAAAGGGAATTTCTGCATTTTTGCCCGAAATTAAGGGGATTTTCCGCCTTTTTGACTCAAAATAACTGAAATTTCTGCCTTTTCCCCCAAAATAAATGAAATTTCTGTCTTTTTCCCCCAAAATAAGGGGAATTTCTGCCTTTTTGCCCCAAAATATGGGGAATTTCTGACATTTTTACCCAAAATAAGAAAAATTTCTGCAATTTTGTTCGAAAATAAAAGAAATTTCTGCCTTTTTGCCCCAAAATAAGAAAATTTCTGCCTTTTCTCTGAAATAAGTGAAATTTCTGCAATTTTGCCCCAAAATAAGGGGAATTTCTGATTTTTACTCCCGAAAAAAGGAGATTTTCTGTCTTTTTGCCCCAAAATAAGAAGAATTTCTGCCCTTTTGCCCGAAAATTATGAGAATTTCTGCAATTTTGCTTCAAAATATGGGGAATTTCTGCCTTTTAGGTCCAAAATAAAGGGAATTTCTGCATTTTCCCACAATATTTGGGAAATTTCTGCATTTTACCTCAAAATAAAGGGAATGTCAGCCTTTTTGCACAAAAATATGGAGAACTTCTGCCTTTTGCCCCAAATAAAGGGAATTTCTGCATTTTTGCACCAATATTAGGGAAATTTCTGCAATTTTGCTCCAAAATACGGGTCATTTCTACCTTTTTACCTGAAATTAAGTGGAATTTCTGCAATTTTGTCCCAAAATAAGTGAAATTTCTTCAATTTTAGCCAAAAATTAGGGATTTCATTTTTTGCCCCAAAATGAGGGGAATTTCTGCCATTTTCCCATGAAATATTTGAAATTTCAGCAATTTTACTCCAAAATAAGGGAAATTTCTGCCTTTTTGCACCAAAATAAGGGGAATTTCATCCTTATTACCTCAAACTAAGGGGAATTTCTGCATTTTTGCTACAAAATATAAAAAATTTCTGCCTTTTTGCCCCAAAATATAAGGAATTTCTGCCTTTTTGCCCCAAAATAAGGGGAATTTCTCCTTTTTTGCCCCAAAATAGAGGAAATTTCAGACTTTTTGCCTGAAAATAAGTGAAATTTCTGCAATTTTACCTCAAAATAAGGTAAATTCCTGCAATTTTGCCCCAAAATAAAGGAAATTTCTGGAATTTTGCCCCAAAATAAGGGGAATTTCTGATTTTTGCACCAAAATAAAGGGAATTTCTGCCTTTTGCCCCAAAATTAGGGGAATTTCTGCAATTTTGTTCCAAAATACAGGGAATTTCTGCCTTTTTGCCCGAAAATAAGGGGAATGTATACCTTTTGGCCATAAAAAAGGGAAATTTCTTTATTTTTGCTCCAAAATAAGAGAAATTTCTGCCTTTTTGCCTCTAAATAAGTGGAATTTCTGTCTTTTTCTCCAAAACAAAGGGAATTTCTGTCTTTTTTGCCAAATAATAAGGGGAATTTCTGACTTATTACCCTGAAATAAGTGAAATTTCTGCAATTTTGCCCCAAAATAAGGGGAATTTCTGATTTTTACTCCCGAAAAAAGGAGATTTTCTGTCTTTTTGCCCCAAAATAAGAAGAATTTCTGCCCTTTTGCCCGAAAATTATGAGAATTTCTGCAATTTTGCTTCAAAATATGGGGAATTTCTGCCTTTTAGGTCCAAAATAAAGGGAATTTCTGCATTTTCCCACAATATTTGGGAAATTTCTGCATTTTACCTCAAAATAAAGGGAATGTCAGCCTTTTTGCACAAAAATATGGAGAATTTCTGCCTTTTTGCCCCAAATAAAGGGAATTTCTGCATTTTTGCACCAATATTAGGGAAATTTCTGCAATTTTGCTCCCAAATACGGGTCACTTCTACCTTTTTACCTGAAATTAAGTGGAATTTCTGCAATTTTGTCCCAAAATAAGTGAAATTTCTTCAATTTTAGCCAAAAATTAGGGATTTCATTTTTTGCCCCAAAATGAGTGGAATTTCTGCCATTTTCCCATGAAATATTTGAAATTTCAGCAATTTTACTCCAAAATAAGGGAAATTTCTGCCTTTTTGCACCAAAATAAGGGGAATTTCATCCTTATTACCTCAAACTAAGGGGAATTTCTGCATTTTTGCAACAAAATATAAGGAATTTCTGCCTTTTTGCCCCAAAATATAAGGAATTTCTGCCTTTTTGCCCCAAAATAAGGGGAATTTCTCCTTTTTTGCCCCAAAATAGAGGAAATTTCAGACTTTTTGCCTGAAAATAAGTGAAATTTCTGCAATTTTACCTCAAAATAAGGTAAATTCCTGCAATTTTGCCCCAAAATAAATGAAATTTCTGTCTTTTTCCCCCAAAATAAGGGGAATTTCTGCCTTTTTGCCTCAAAATATGGGGAATTTCTGCCATTTTGACCCAAAATAAGAAAAATTTCTGCAATTTTATTCGAAAATAAACGAAATTTCTGCCTTTTTGCCCCAAAATAAGAAAATTTCTGCCTTTTCTCTGAAATAAGTGAAATTTCTGCAATTTTGCCCCAAAATAAGGGAAATTTCTGCAATTTTGCCCCAATGTCAAAAAAATTTCTGCAATTTTGCCCCAAAATAAGGGGAATTTCTGATTTTTACTCCCGAAAAAAGGAGATTTTCTGTCTTTTTGCCCCAAAATAAGAAGAATTTCTGCCCTTTTGCCCGAAAATTATGAGAATTTCTGCAATTTTGCTTCAAAATATGGGGAATTTCTGCCTTTTAGGTCCAAAATAAAGGGAATTTCTGCATTTTCCCACAATATTTGGGAAATTTCTGCATTTTACCTCAAAATAAAGGGAATGTCAGACTTTTTGCACAAAAATATGGAGAATTTCTGCCTTTTTGCCCCAAATAAAGGGAATTTCTGCATTTTTGCCCGAAATTAAGGGGATTTTCCGCCTTTTTGACTCAAAATAACTGAAATTTCTGCCTTTTCCCCCAAAATAAATGAAATTTCTGTCTTTTTCCCCCAAAATAAGGGGAATTTCTGCCTTTTTGCCCCAAAATATGGGGAATTTCTGACATTTTTACCCAAAATAAGAAAAATTTCTGCAATTTTGTTCGAAAATAAAAGAAATTTCTGCCTTTTTACCCCAAAATAAGAAAATTTCTGCCTTTTCTCTGAAATAAGTGAAATTTCTGCAATTTTGCCCCAAAATAAGGGGAATTTCTGATTTTTACTCCCGAAAAAAGGAGATTTTCTGTCTTTTTGCCCCAAAATAAGAAGAATTTCTGCCCTTTTGCCCGAAAATTATGAGAATTTCTGCAATTTTGCTTCAAAATATGGGGAATTTCTGCCTTTTAGGTCCAAAATAAAGGGAATTTCTGCATTTTCCCACAATATTTGGGAAATTTCTGCATTTTACCTCAAAATAAAGGGAATGTCAGCCTTTTTGCACAAAAATATGGAGAATTTCTGCCTTTTTGCCCCAAATAAAGGGAATTTCTGCATTTTTGCACCAATATTAGGGAAATTTCTGCAATTTTGCTCCAAAATACGGGTCATTTCTAACTTTTTACCTGAAATTAAGTGGAATTTCTGCAATTTTGTCCCAAAATAAGTGAAATTTCTTCAATTTTAGCCAAAAATTAGGGATTTCATTTTTTGCCCCAAAATGAGGGGAATTTCTGCCATTTTCCCATGAAATATTTGAAATTTCAGCAATTTTACTCCAAAATAAGGGAAATTTCTGCCTTTTTGCACCAAAATAAGGGAAATTTCATCCTTATTACCTCAAACTAAGGGGAATTTCTGCATTTTTGCCACAAAATATAAGGAATTTCTGCCTTTTTGCCCCAAAATATAAGGAATTTCTGCCTTTTTGCCCCAAAATAAGGGGAATTTCTCCTTTTTTGCCCCAAAATAGAGGAAATTTCAGACTTTTTGCCTGAAAATAAGTGAAATTTCTGCAATTTTACCTCAAAATAAGGTAAATTCCTGCAATTTTGCCCCAAAATAAATGAAATTTCTGTCTTTTTCCCCCAAAATAAGGGGAATTTCTGCCTTTTTGCCTCAAAATATGGGGAATTTCTGCCATTTTGACCCAAAATAAGAAAAATTTCTGCAATTTTATTCGAAAATAAAAGAAATTTCTGCCTTTTTGCCCCAAAATAAGAAAATTTCTGCCTTTTCTCTGAAATAAGTGAAATTTCTGCAATTTTGCCCCAAAATAAGGGAAATTTCTGCAATTTTGCCCCAATGTCAAAAAAATTTCTGCAATTTTGCCCCAAAATAAGGGGAATTTCTGATTTTTACTCACAAAAAAAGGAGATTTTCTGTCTTCTTGCCCCAAAATAAGAAGAATTTCTGCCCTTTTGCCCGAAAATTATGAGAATTTCTGCAATTTTGCTTCAAAATATGGGGAATTTCTGCCTTTTAGGTCCAAAATAAAGGGAATTTCTGCATTTTCCCACAATATTTGGGAAATTTCTGCATTTTACCTCAAAATAAAGGGAATGTCAGACTTTTTGCACAAAAATATGGAGAATTTCTGCCTTTTTGCCCCAAATAAAGGGAATTTCTGCATTTTTGCCCGAAATTAAGGGGATTTTCCGCCTTTTTGACTCAAAATAACTGAAATTTCTGCCTTTTCCCCCAAAATAAATGAAATTTCTGTCTTTTTCCCCCAAAATAAGGGGAATTTCTGCCTTTTTGCCCCAAAATATGGGGAATTTCTGACATTTTTACCCAAAATAAGAAAAATTTCTGCAATTTTGTTCGAAAATAAAAGAAATTTCTGCCTTTTTGCCCCAAAATAAGAAAATTTCTGCCTTTTCTCTGAAATAAGTGAAATTTCTGCAATTTTGCCCCAAAATAAGGGGAATTTCTGATTTTTACTCCCAAAAAAGGAGATTTTCTGTCTTTTTGCCCCAAAATAAGAAGAATTTCTGCCCTTTTGCCCGAAAATTATGAGAATTTCTGCAATTTTGCTTCAAAATATAGGGAATTTCTGCCTTTTAGGTCCAAAATAAAGGGAATTTCTGCATTTTCCCACAATATTTGGGAAATTTCTGCATTTTACCTCAAAAGAAAGGGAATGTCAGCCTTTTTGCACAAAAATATGGAGAATTTCTGCCTTTTTGCCTCAAATAAAGGGAATTTCTGCATTTTTGCACCAATATTAGGGAAATTTCTGCAATTTTGCTCCAAAATACGGGTCATTTCTACCTTTTTACCTGAAATTAAGTAGAATTTCTGCAATTTTGTCCCAAAATAAGTGAAATTTCTTCAATTTTAGCCAAAAATTAGGGATTTCATTTTTTGCCCCAAAATGAGAGGAATTTCTGCCATTTTCCCATGAAATATTTGAAATTTCAGCAATTTTACTCCAAAATAAGGGAAATTTCTTCCTTTTTGCACCAAAATAAGGGGAATTTCATCCTTATTATCTCAAACTAAGGGGAATTTCTGCATTTTTGCCACAAAATATAAGGAATTTCTGCCTTTTTGCCCCAAAATAAGGGGAATTTCTACTTTTTTGCCCCAAAATAGAGGAAATTTCAAACTTTTTGCCTGAAAATAAGTGAAATTTCTGCAATTTTACCTCAAAATAAGGTAAATTCCTGCAATTTTGCCCCAAAATAAAGGAAATTTCTGGAATTTTGCCCCAAAATAAGGGGAATTTCTGATTTTTGCACCAAAATAAAGGGAATTTCTGCCTTTTGCCCCAAAATTAGGGGAATTTCTGCAATTTTGTTCCAAAATACAGGGAATTTCTGCCTTTTTGCCCGAAAATAAGGGGAATGTATACCTTTTGGCCATAAAAAGGGGAAATTTCTTTATTTTTCTCCAAAATAAGGGAAATTTCTGCCTTTTTGCCTCTAAATAAGTGGAATTTCTGTCTTTTTCTCCAAAACAAAGGGAATTTCTGTCTTTTTTGCCCAATAATAAGGGGAATTTCTGACTTATTACCCTGAAATAAGTGAAATTTCTGCAATTTTGCCCCAAAATAAGTGAAATTTCTGCAACTTTGCCCCAAAATAAAAGAAATTTCTGCAATTTTGCCCCAAAATAAGTGAAATTTCTGAGTTTTGCCCCAAAATAAGGAGAATTTCTGTCTTTTTGACCCAAAAGAAGGAGAATTTCTGCCTTTTTGCTCGAAAATTATGAGAATTTCTGCAATTTTCCTTTAAAATACGGGAAATTTCTGCCTTTTAGCCCAAAATAAAGGGATTTTCTGAATTTTCCCCCAATATTTGGGGAATTTCTGCATTTTACCACTAAATAAGGGAAATTTCTGCATTTTACCTCAAAATAAGAATTTCTGCCTTTTGCCCCAAAATACGGGGAATTTCTGCCTTTTTGTTCCAAAATAAGGAAAATTTCTTCAATTTTGTACCATAACAAAAGAAATTTCTGCTTTTTACCCCAAAATAAGGGAAATTTCTGACTTTTTGCCATGAAATAAATGAAATTTCTGCAATTTTGCCCGAAAATAAGGGAAATTTGTGCCTTTTTGCCCCAAATCAAAGAAATTTCTGCCTTTTGCTCTAAAATATGGGGAATTACAACATTTTACCTCAAAATAAGGGGAATTTCAGACTTTTTTCACCAAAATATGGAGAATTTCTGCCTTTTTGCCCCAAAATAAAAAGAATTTCTGCATTTTTGCACCAATATTAGGGGAATTTCTGCAATTTTGCTCCAAAATACGGGTCATTTTTGCCTTTATGCCCGAAATTAAGTGGAATTTCTGCCTTTTTGTCCCGAAATAAGTGAAATTTCTTCAATTTTAGCCAAAAATTAGGGATTTCAACTTTTTGCCCCAAGATAAGGGGAATTTCTGCCACTTTGCTCCAAAATACGGGGAACTTCTGCCTTTTTGCCCGAAAATAAGGGGAATGCATACCTTTTTGCCATAAAAAAGAAAACTTTCTTCATTTTTGCTCCAAAATAAGGGGAATTTCTGCATTTTTGCCTCTAAATAAGTGGAATTTCTGTTGTTTTCACCCAAAACAAAGGGAATTTCTGTCTTTTTTGCCCCAAAATAAGGGGAATTTCTGAGGTATTCCCGTGAAATAAGTGAAATTTCTGCAATTTTGCCCCAACATATAGGAAATTTCTGCCTTTTTGCCCCCAAATAAAGGGATTTCAGCCTTTTTACCTCAAAATAAGGGGAATTTCTGCATTTTTGCACCAAAATATTAGGAATTTCTGCCTTTTTGCCCCAAAATAAGGAAAATTTCTGCCTTTTTTCCTGAAATAAGTGAAATTTCTGCATTTTTGCCCCAAAATAAGGGAAATTTCTGTAATTTTGCCCCAAAATAAGAGGAATTTTTGAGGTTTACCCCAAAATAAGGAGAATTTCTGTCTTTTTCCCCAACATATAGGGAATTTCTGCCTTTTTGCCCCACAGTTAAGGGAATTTCTTCAATTTTGCTCCAAAATACGGGGAATTTCTGCCTTTTCGCACGAAAATTAGGGGAATGCATACCTTTTTGCCATAAAAATTGGAAATTTCTTCATTTTTGCCCCAAAGTAAGAGGAATTTCTGATTTTTGCCCACAAATAAGGGAAATTTTTGCAATTTTGCCCTAAAATAAGGGGAATTTCTGCCTTTTTCCCCAAAATAAAGAGAATTTCTGCCTTTGTGTCCAAAAATAAAGAAAATTACTGTATTTTTTACCCCAAAATTAGGTGAGTTTCTTCAATTTTGCTCTGTAATACGGTGATTATCTGCCTTTTTCGCCGAAAATGAGGGGAATTTCTGCATTTTGCCGCAAAATAAGTGAAATTTATGCAGTTTTACCCCAAAATAAGGGGAATTTCTCCCTTTTTGCCACAAAATTAGGGGAATCTGCAATTTTGCTCCAAAATACGGGGAATTTCTGCCTTCTTGCCCGAAAATAATAGGAATGTATACCTTTTTGCCATAAAAAAGGGAAATTTCTTCATTATTGCCCGAAAATAAGGGGATTTTCCGCCTTTTTGACTCAAAATAACTGAAATTTCTGCCTTTTCCCCCAAAATAAATGAAATTTCTGTCTTTTTCCCCCAAAATAAGGGGAATTTCTGACTTTTTGCCCGAAAATAAGGGGAATTTCATGGTATTTACCCCAAAATAAGGGGAATTTCTGACTTTTTGCCCCAAAATATGGGGAATTTCTGCATTTTTGGCCCAAAATAAAAAAAAATTTCTGCAATTTTGTTTCAAAATAAAAGAAATTTCTGCCTTTTTGCCCCAAAATAAGAAAATTTCTGCCTTTTCTCTGAAATAAGTGAAATTTCTGCAATTTTGCCCCAAAATAAGGGAAATTTCTGCAATTTTGCCCCAATGTCAAGGAAATTTCTGCAATTTTGCCCCAAAATAAGGGGAATTTCTGATTTTTGCTCCCGATAAAGGAGATTTTCTGCCTTTTTGCCCGAAAATTATGAGAATTTCTGCAATTTTGCTTCAAAATATGGGGAATTTCTGCCTTTTAGCTCCAAAATAATGGGAATTTCTGCATTTTCCTTCAATATTTGGGGAATTTCTGCATTTTACCTCTAAATAAGGGGAATTTCTGCATTTTAACTCAAAATAAGAAGAATTTCTGCCTTTTGCCCCAAAATATGGGGAATTTCTGCTTTTTGTTTCAAAATAATGAAAATTTCTTCAATTTTGTACCATAATAAAAGAAATTTCTGCTTTTTGCCCCAAAATAAAGGGAATTTCTGACTTTTTGCTCTGAAATAAATGAAATTTCTGCATTTTTCCCCGAAAATAAGGGAAATTTGTGCTTTTTTTGCCCCAAAATAAGGGGAATTTCTGCCTTTTGAACCCAAATATGGGGAATTTCAACATTTTACCTCAAAATAAAAGGAAATTCAGCCTTTTTGCCCTAAAATATGGAGAATTTCTGTCTTTTTGCCCCAAATAAAGGGAATTTCTGCATTTTTGCACCAATATTAGGGGAATTTCTACAATTTTGCTCCATAATACGGGTCATTTCTGCCTTTATGCCCAAATTAAGTGGAACTTCTGCCTTTTTGTACCAAAATAAGTGAAATTTCTTCAAGTTTAGCCAAAAATTAGGGATTTCATTTTTTGCCTCAAAATAATGGGAATTTCTGCCATTTTGCCATGAAATATTTGAAATTTCAGCAATTTTATTCCAAAATAAGGGAAATTTCTGCTTTTTGACCCAAAATAAGGGGAATTTCAGCCTTAATTCCTCAAAATAAGGGGAATTTCTGCATTATTGCCGCAAAATATAAGGAATTTCTGCTTTTTTGCCCCAAAATAAGTAAATTTTCTGCTAATTTTGCCCCAAAATAAGGGGAATTTCTCCCTGTTTGCCCCAAAATAAAGGAAATTTCAGGCTTTTTACCTGAAAATAAGTGAAATTTCTGCAATTTTACCTCAAAATAAGGTAAATTTTTGCAATTACGCCCAAAAATAAAGGAAATTTCTGGAATTTTGCCCCAAAATAAGGGGAATTTCTGATTTTTGCACCAAAATAAAGGGAATTTCTGCCTTTTGACTTAAAATTAGGGGAATTTCTACAATTTTGTTCCAAAATACAGGGAATTTCTGCCCTTTTGCCCGAAAATGAGTGGAATGCATACCTTTTGGTCATAAAAAAAAATTTCTTCATTTTTGCTCCAAAATAAGGGGAATTTCTGCCTTTTTGCCTCTACATAATTGAAATTGCTGTCCTTTTCCCCCCAAACAAAGCGAATTTCTGTCTTTTTTGCCCAATAATAAGGGGAATTTCTGACTTATTACCCTGAAATAAGTGAAATTTCTGCAATTTTGCCCCAAAATAAGTGAAATTTCTCCAATTTATCCCCAAAATAAGGGAAATTTCTGGAATTTTGCCCCAAAATAAGTGGAATTTCTGAGTTTTGCCCCAAAATAAGGAGAATTTCTGTCTTTTTGACCCAACAAATAGGGAATTTCTGCCTTTTTGCCCCACAACTAGGGGAATTTCTGCAATTTTGCTCCAAAATACGGGAAATTTCTGCTTTTTTTCTCAAAAATAAGAGGAATGTATACCTTTTGCAACAAAAAAAGGAAATTTCTTCATTTTTGCCCCAAAATAAGAGGAATTTCTGCCTTTTAACCTCAAAATAAATGAAATTTCTGCATTTTTATACAAAAATAAACGGAATTTCTGTCTTTTTGCCCCAAAATAAAAGGAATTTTTGAATTATGCCCTGAAATAAGTTAAATTTCTGGAATTTTGCCCCAAAATAAGAGAAATTTCTGCCTTTTAGACACAAAATATTAGGAATTTCTGCCTTTTTGCCCCAAAATAAGGAAAATTCCTGCCTTTTCTTCCCTGAAATAAGTGAAATTTCTGCAATTTTGCCCCAAAATAAGTGAAATTTCTGGAATTTTGCCCCAAAATAAGGGAAATTTCTGGAATTTTGCCCAAAATAAGGGGTATTTCAGCCTTTTTATCTCAAAGTAATGGGAATTTCAGCATTTTTGCCACAAAATATTAGGAATTTCTGCTTTTTTGCCTCAAAATAAGGAAAATTTCTGCCTTTTTTCCCTGAAATAAGTGAAATTTCTGCAATTTTGCCCCAAAATAAGTGAAATTTCTGCAATTTTGCCCCAAATAAGGGAAATTTCTGGAATTTTGCCCCAAAATAATTGGAAATTTGACTTTTGCCCCAAAATAAGGAGAATATCTGACTTTTGCCCTAAGATATAGGGAATTTTTGCCATTTTGCCCCACAAATAGGGGTATTTCTGAAATTTTGTTCCAAAATACGGGGAATTTCTGCCTTTTTGCCCGAAAATAAAAGGAATGTATACCTTTTGCCAAAAAAAAGGAAATTTCTTCAATTTTGCCCCAAAATAAGAGGAATTTCTGCCTTTTAACCTCAAAATAAGTGGAATTTCTGCCTTTCTACCCAAAAATAAACGGAATTTCTGTCATTTTGCCCCGAAATAAAAGGAATTTTTGAATTATGCCCTGAAATAAGTGAAATTTCTGCAATTTTACCCCAAAATAAAGAAATTTCTGCCTTTTTGCCACAAAATAAGGGGAATTTCTGTCTTTTTGCCCCAAAATAAGGGAAATTTATCCCTTTTTGCCCCCAAATAAGGGAAATTTCAGCCTTTTTACCTCAAAATAAGGGGAATTTCTGCATTTTTGCGACAAAATATTAGGAATTTCTGCCTTTTTGCTCCAAAATAAGGAAAATTTCTGCTTTTTTTCCATGAAATAAGTGAAATTTCTGCAATTTTGCCCTAAAATAAGCAAAATTTCTGGAATTTTGCTCCAAAATAAGGGAAATTTCTGGAATTTTGCCTCAGAATAAGTGGAATTTCTGAGTTGTGCCCAAAAATGTGGAGAATTTTTGTCTTTTTGCCTCAACATATAGGGAATTTCTGCCTTTTTGCCCCACAATTAGGGGAATTTCTGCAATTTTGCTCCAAAATACGGGAATTTTTGCTTTTTTGCCTGAAAATAAGGGGAATGTATATCTTTTGCCACAAAAATGAAATTTCTTCATTTTTGCCCCAAAATAAGAGGAATTTCTGCATTTTTACCTCAAAATAAGTGAAATTTCTGCCTTTTTACCCAAAATAAACGGAATTTCTGTCTTATTGCCACAAAATAAAAGGAATTTTTGAATTATGCCCTGAAATAAGTGAAATTTCTGCAATTTTGCCCCAAAATAAGTGAAATTTCTGCCTTTTGACACAAAATAATGGAAATTTCTGCATTTTTTCAAAAAATATTGGGAATTTCTGCCTTTTTGCCCCAAAATAATAAAAATTTCTGCATTTTTTCCCTGAAATTAGTGAAATTTCTGCAATTTTGCCCAAAATAAGTGAAATTTCGACAATTTTTCCCCAAAATAACTAAAATTTCTGCAATGTTGCCCAAAAATAAGGGAAATTTCTGGAATTTTGCCCAAAAATAAGTGGAATTTCTGAGTTTTCCCCCAAAATAAAAAGAATTTCTGTCTTTTTACCCCAACATATAGGGAATTTCTGCATTTTTGCCCCAAAATTCTGCAATTTTGCTTCAAAATATGGGGAATTTCTCCTTTTTATCCCGAAAATAAGGGGAATGTATACCTTTTGCCACAAAAAAAGGAAATTTCTTCATTTTTGCCCCAAAATAAGAGGAAATTCTGCATTTTTACCTCAAAATAAGTGAAATTTCTGCCTTTTTTCCCCAAAAATAAACGGAATTTCTATTTTTTTGCCCCAAAATAAAAGGAATTTTTGAATTATGCCCTGAAATAAGTGAAATTTCTTCAATTTTGCCCCAAAATAAGGGAAATTTCTGACTTTTTGACACAAAATAAGGGGAATTTCTGCATTTTTGCCACAAAATTTAGGAATTTCTGTCTTTTTGCCCCAAAATAAAGAAAATTTCTGTCTTTCTTCTCTGAAATAAAAGAAATTTCTGCAATTTTGCCCCAAAATAAGTGAAATTTCTGCAATTTTGCCCCAAAATAAGTGGAATTTCGGAGTTTGGCCCCAAAATAAGGTGA
This sequence comes from Micromys minutus, assembly GCF_963924665.1. Classification (NCBI taxonomy): domain Eukaryota; kingdom Metazoa; phylum Chordata; class Mammalia; order Rodentia; family Muridae; genus Micromys; species Micromys minutus. Next base: position 78,156 of record NW_027667912.1, on the reverse strand, counting down.
ATTTCTGTCTTTTTGCCCCAACAAATAGAAAATTTCTCCTTTTTTGCCCCACAACTAGGGGAATTTCTGCAATTTTTCTCCAAAATACAGGGAATTTCTGCTTTTTCTTCAAAAAATAAGGGGAATGTATACCTTTGGCAAAAAAAAAGGGAAATTTCTTCATTTTTGCCCCAAAATAATAGGAATTTCTGCCTTTTTACATCAATATAAGTTTAATTTCTGCCTTTTTACCCAAAATAAACGGAATTTCTGTCTTTTTGCCCCAAAATAAAAGGAATTTTTGAATTTTGCCCTGAAATAAGGGAAATTTCTGCAATTTTGCCTTATCATAAAAGTAATTTCTGCTTTTTTGTCACAAAATAAGGGGAATTTCTGCATTTTTGCCACAAAATATTAGGAATTTCTGACTTTTTGCCCCAAAATAAGAAAATTTCTGCCTTTATTCCCTGAAATAAGTGAAATTTCTGTAATTTTGCCCCAAAATAAGTGAAATTTCTGCAATTTTGCCCCAAAATAAGAGAAATTTCTGGAATTTTCCCCAAAATAAATGGAATTTCTGAGTTTTGCACCAAAATAAAAAGAATTTTGTCTTTTTGCCCCAACATATAGGGAATTTCTGCATTTTTGCCCCACAATTAGAGGAATTTCTGCAATTTTGCTCCAAAATACGGGGAATTTCTGCTTTTTAGCCCGAAAATAAAAATAATGTATACCTTTTGCCACAAAAAAAGAAATTTCTTCATTTTTGCCTCAAAATAAAAGGAATTTCTACATTTTTACCTAAAAAAAAGTGAAATTTCTGCCTTTTTACCCAAAAATAAACAGAATTTCTGTTTTTTTTGCCCCAAAATAAAAGGAATTTTTGAATTATGCCCTGAAATAGGTGATATTTCTGCAATTTTTCCGCAAAAATAAAAGAAATTTCTGCCTTTTTGCCACAAAATAAAGGCAATTTCTGTCTTTTTGCCCCAAAATAATTAAATTTCTGCTTTTTGTCCCGAAAAAAAGGGAATTTCAGCCTTTATACCTCAAAGTAAGGGGAATTTCTGCATTTTTGGCACAAAATATTGAGAATTTTTGCAATTTTGCTCCAAAATATTGAAAATTTCTGCCTTTTTTCCCTGAAATAAGTGAAATTTCTGAAATTTTGCCCCAAAATAATTGAAATTTCTGCAATTTTGCCCCAAAATAAGTGAAATTTCTGCAATTTTGCCCCAAAGTAAGGGAAATTTCTGGAATTTTCCCCAAAATAATTGGAATTTCTGAGTTTTACCCCAAAATAAAAAGAATTTCTGTGTTTTTGCCCCAACATATAGGGAATTTCTGCATTTTCGTCCCACAACTAGGGGAATTTCTGCAATTTTGCTCCAAAAAACGGGGAATTTCTGCTTTTTTCCCAAAAATAAGAGGAATGTATACCTTTTACCACAAAAAAGGAAAATTTCTTCATTTTTGCCCCAAAATAAGAGGAATTTCTGCCTTTTAACCTCAAAATAAGTGAAATTTCTGCCTTTTTATTAAAAATAAACGGAATTTCTGCCTTTTGCCCCAAAATAAAAGGAATTTTTGAATTATGCCCTGAAATAAGTGAAATTTCTGGAATTTTGCCCCAAAATAAGAGAAATTTCTGCCTTTTTGACAAAAAATATTAGGAATTTCTGCCTTTTTGCCCCAAAATAAGGAAAATTCCTGCCTTTTTTTCCCTGAAATAAGTGAAATTTCTGCAATTTTGCCCCAAAATAAGTGAAATTTCTGGAATTTTGCCACAAAATAAAGGAAATTTCTGGAATTTTGCCCCCAAATAAGGGGTATTTCAGCTTTTTTATCTCAAAATAATGGGAATTTCAGCATTTTTGCCACAAAATATTAGGAATTTCTGCCTTTTTGCACCAAAATAAGGGAAATTTCATCCTTATTACCTCAAACTAAGGGGAATTTCTGCATTTTTGCCACAAAATATAAGGAATTTCTGCCTTTTTGCCCCAAAATATAAGGAATTTCTGCCTTTTTGCCCCAAAATAAGGGGAATTTCTCCTTTTTTGCCCCAAAATAGAGGAAATTTCAGACTTTTTGCCTGAAAATAAGTGAAATTTCTGCAATTTTACCTCAAAATAAGGTAAATTCCTGCAATTTTGCCCCAAAATAAATGAAATTTCTGTCTTTTTCCCCCAAAATAAGGGGAATTTCTGCCTTTTTGCCTCAAAATATGGGGAATTTCTGCCATTTTGACCCAAAATAAGAAAAATTTCTGCAATTTTATTCGAAAATAAAAGAAATTTCTGCCTTTTTGCCCCAAAATAAGAAAATTTCTGCCTTTTCTCTGAAATAAGTGAAATTTCTGCAATTTTGCCCCAAAATAAGGGAAATTTCTGCAATTTTGCCCCAATGTCAAAAAAATTTCTGCAATTTTGCCCCAAAATAAGGGGAATTTCTGATTTTTACTCACAAAAAAAGGAGATTTTCTGTCTTCTTGCCCCAAAATAAGAAGAATTTCTGCCCTTTTGCCCGAAAATTATGAGAATTTCTGCAATTTTGCTTCAAAATATGGGGAATTTCTGCCTTTTAGGTCCAAAATAAAGGGAATTTCTGCATTTTCCCACAATATTTGGGAAATTTCTGCATTTTACCTCAAAATAAAGGGAATGTCAGACTTTTTGCACAAAAATATGGAGAATTTCTGCCTTTTTGCCCCAAATAAAGGGAATTTCTGCATTTTTGCCCGAAATTAAGGGGATTTTCCGCCTTTTTGACTCAAAATAACTGAAATTTCTGCCTTTTCCCCCAAAATAAATGAAATTTCTGTCTTTTTCCCCCAAAATAAGGGGAATTTCTGCCTTTTTGCCCCAAAATATGGGGAATTTCTGACATTTTTACCCAAAATAAGAAAAATTTCTGCAATTTTGTTCGAAAATAAAAGAAATTTCTGCCTTTTTGCCCCAAAATAAGAAAATTTCTGCCTTTTCTCTGAAATAAGTGAAATTTCTGCAATTTTGCCCCAAAATAAGGGGAATTTCTGATTTTTACTCCCAAAAAAGGAGATTTTCTGTCTTTTTGCCCCAAAATAAGAAGAATTTCTGCCCTTTTGCCCGAAAATTATGAGAATTTCTGCAATTTTGCTTCAAAATATAGGGAATTTCTGCCTTTTAGGTCCAAAATAAAGGGAATTTCTGCATTTTCCCACAATATTTGGGAAATTTCTGCATTTTACCTCAAAAGAAAGGGAATGTCAGCCTTTTTGCACAAAAATATGGAGAATTTCTGCCTTTTTGCCTCAAATAAAGGGAATTTCTGCATTTTTGCACCAATATTAGGGAAATTTCTGCAATTTTGCTCCAAAATACGGGTCATTTCTACCTTTTTACCTGAAATTAAGTAGAATTTCTGCAATTTTGTCCCAAAATAAGTGAAATTTCTTCAATTTTAGCCAAAAATTAGGGATTTCATTTTTTGCCCCAAAATGAGAGGAATTTCTGCCATTTTCCCATGAAATATTTGAAATTTCAGCAATTTTACTCCAAAATAAGGGAAATTTCTTCCTTTTTGCACCAAAATAAGGGGAATTTCATCCTTATTATCTCAAACTAAGGGGAATTTCTGCATTTTTGCCACAAAATATAAGGAATTTCTGCCTTTTTGCCCCAAAATAAGGGGAATTTCTACTTTTTTGCCCCAAAATAGAGGAAATTTCAAACTTTTTGCCTGAAAATAAGTGAAATTTCTGCAATTTTACCTCAAAATAAGGTAAATTCCTGCAATTTTGCCCCAAAATAAAGGAAATTTCTGGAATTTTGCCCCAAAATAAGGGGAATTTCTGATTTTTGCACCAAAATAAAGGGAATTTCTGCCTTTTGCCCCAAAATTAGGGGAATTTCTGCAATTTTGTTCCAAAATACAGGGAATTTCTGCCTTTTTGCCCGAAAATAAGGGGAATGTATACCTTTTGGCCATAAAAAGGGGAAATTTCTTTATTTTTCTCCAAAATAAGGGAAATTTCTGCCTTTTTGCCTCTAAATAAGTGGAATTTCTGTCTTTTTCTCCAAAACAAAGGGAATTTCTGTCTTTTTTGCCCAATAATAAGGGGAATTTCTGACTTATTACCCTGAAATAAGTGAAATTTCTGCAATTTTGCCCCAAAATAAGTGAAATTTCTGCAACTTTGCCCCAAAATAAAAGAAATTTCTGCAATTTTGCCCCAAAATAAGTGAAATTTCTGAGTTTTGCCCCAAAATAAGGAGAATTTCTGTCTTTTTGACCCAAAAGAAGGAGAATTTCTGCCTTTTTGCTCGAAAATTATGAGAATTTCTGCAATTTTCCTTTAAAATACGGGAAATTTCTGCCTTTTAGCCCAAAATAAAGGGATTTTCTGAATTTTCCCCCAATATTTGGGGAATTTCTGCATTTTACCACTAAATAAGGGAAATTTCTGCATTTTACCTCAAAATAAGAATTTCTGCCTTTTGCCCCAAAATACGGGGAATTTCTGCCTTTTTGTTCCAAAATAAGGAAAATTTCTTCAATTTTGTACCATAACAAAAGAAATTTCTGCTTTTTACCCCAAAATAAGGGAAATTTCTGACTTTTTGCCATGAAATAAATGAAATTTCTGCAATTTTGCCCGAAAATAAGGGAAATTTGTGCCTTTTTGCCCCAAATCAAAGAAATTTCTGCCTTTTGCTCTAAAATATGGGGAATTACAACATTTTACCTCAAAATAAGGGGAATTTCAGACTTTTTTCACCAAAATATGGAGAATTTCTGCCTTTTTGCCCCAAAATAAAAAGAATTTCTGCATTTTTGCACCAATATTAGGGGAATTTCTGCAATTTTGCTCCAAAATACGGGTCATTTTTGCCTTTATGCCCGAAATTAAGTGGAATTTCTGCCTTTTTGTCCCGAAATAAGTGAAATTTCTTCAATTTTAGCCAAAAATTAGGGATTTCAACTTTTTGCCCCAAGATAAGGGGAATTTCTGCCACTTTGCTCCAAAATACGGGGAACTTCTGCCTTTTTGCCCGAAAATAAGGGGAATGCATACCTTTTTGCCATAAAAAAGAAAACTTTCTTCATTTTTGCTCCAAAATAAGGGGAATTTCTGCATTTTTGCCTCTAAATAAGTGGAATTTCTGTTGTTTTCACCCAAAACAAAGGGAATTTCTGTCTTTTTTGCCCCAAAATAAGGGGAATTTCTGAGGTATTCCCGTGAAATAAGTGAAATTTCTGCAATTTTGCCCCAACATATAGGAAATTTCTGCCTTTTTGCCCCCAAATAAAGGGATTTCAGCCTTTTTACCTCAAAATAAGGGGAATTTCTGCATTTTTGCACCAAAATATTAGGAATTTCTGCCTTTTTGCCCCAAAATAAGGAAAATTTCTGCCTTTTTTCCTGAAATAAGTGAAATTTCTGCATTTTTGCCCCAAAATAAGGGAAATTTCTGTAATTTTGCCCCAAAATAAGAGGAATTTTTGAGGTTTACCCCAAAATAAGGAGAATTTCTGTCTTTTTCCCCAACATATAGGGAATTTCTGCCTTTTTGCCCCACAGTTAAGGGAATTTCTTCAATTTTGCTCCAAAATACGGGGAATTTCTGCCTTTTCGCACGAAAATTAGGGGAATGCATACCTTTTTGCCATAAAAATTGGAAATTTCTTCATTTTTGCCCCAAAGTAAGAGGAATTTCTGATTTTTGCCCACAAATAAGGGAAATTTTTGCAATTTTGCCCTAAAATAAGGGGAATTTCTGCCTTTTTCCCCAAAATAAAGAGAATTTCTGCCTTTGTGTCCAAAAATAAAGAAAATTACTGTATTTTTTACCCCAAAATTAGGTGAGTTTCTTCAATTTTGCTCTGTAATACGGTGATTATCTGCCTTTTTCGCCGAAAATGAGGGGAATTTCTGCATTTTGCCGCAAAATAAGTGAAATTTATGCAGTTTTACCCCAAAATAAGGGGAATTTCTCCCTTTTTGCCACAAAATTAGGGGAATCTGCAATTTTGCTCCAAAATACGGGGAATTTCTGCCTTCTTGCCCGAAAATAATAGGAATGTATACCTTTTTGCCATAAAAAAGGGAAATTTCTTCATTATTGCCCGAAAATAAGGGGATTTTCCGCCTTTTTGACTCAAAATAACTGAAATTTCTGCCTTTTCCCCCAAAATAAATGAAATTTCTGTCTTTTTCCCCCAAAATAAGGGGAATTTCTGACTTTTTGCCCGAAAATAAGGGGAATTTCATGGTATTTACCCCAAAATAAGGGGAATTTCTGACTTTTTGCCCCAAAATATGGGGAATTTCTGCATTTTTGGCCCAAAATAAAAAAAAATTTCTGCAATTTTGTTTCAAAATAAAAGAAATTTCTGCCTTTTTGCCCCAAAATAAGAAAATTTCTGCCTTTTCTCTGAAATAAGTGAAATTTCTGCAATTTTGCCCCAAAATAAGGGAAATTTCTGCAATTTTGCCCCAATGTCAAGGAAATTTCTGCAATTTTGCCCCAAAATAAGGGGAATTTCTGATTTTTGCTCCCGATAAAGGAGATTTTCTGCCTTTTTGCCCGAAAATTATGAGAATTTCTGCAATTTTGCTTCAAAATATGGGGAATTTCTGCCTTTTAGCTCCAAAATAATGGGAATTTCTGCATTTTCCTTCAATATTTGGGGAATTTCTGCATTTTACCTCTAAATAAGGGGAATTTCTGCATTTTAACTCAAAATAAGAAGAATTTCTGCCTTTTGCCCCAAAATATGGGGAATTTCTGCTTTTTGTTTCAAAATAATGAAAATTTCTTCAATTTTGTACCATAATAAAAGAAATTTCTGCTTTTTGCCCCAAAATAAAGGGAATTTCTGACTTTTTGCTCTGAAATAAATGAAATTTCTGCATTTTTCCCCGAAAATAAGGGAAATTTGTGCTTTTTTTGCCCCAAAATAAGGGGAATTTCTGCCTTTTGAACCCAAATATGGGGAATTTCAACATTTTACCTCAAAATAAAAGGAAATTCAGCCTTTTTGCCCTAAAATATGGAGAATTTCTGTCTTTTTGCCCCAAATAAAGGGAATTTCTGCATTTTTGCACCAATATTAGGGGAATTTCTACAATTTTGCTCCATAATACGGGTCATTTCTGCCTTTATGCCCAAATTAAGTGGAACTTCTGCCTTTTTGTACCAAAATAAGTGAAATTTCTTCAAGTTTAGCCAAAAATTAGGGATTTCATTTTTTGCCTCAAAATAATGGGAATTTCTGCCATTTTGCCATGAAATATTTGAAATTTCAGCAATTTTATTCCAAAATAAGGGAAATTTCTGCTTTTTGACCCAAAATAAGGGGAATTTCAGCCTTAATTCCTCAAAATAAGGGGAATTTCTGCATTATTGCCGCAAAATATAAGGAATTTCTGCTTTTTTGCCCCAAAATAAGTAAATTTTCTGCTAATTTTGCCCCAAAATAAGGGGAATTTCTCCCTGTTTGCCCCAAAATAAAGGAAATTTCAGGCTTTTTACCTGAAAATAAGTGAAATTTCTGCAATTTTACCTCAAAATAAGGTAAATTTTTGCAATTACGCCCAAAAATAAAGGAAATTTCTGGAATTTTGCCCCAAAATAAGGGGAATTTCTGATTTTTGCACCAAAATAAAGGGAATTTCTGCCTTTTGACTTAAAATTAGGGGAATTTCTACAATTTTGTTCCAAAATACAGGGAATTTCTGCCCTTTTGCCCGAAAATGAGTGGAATGCATACCTTTTGGTCATAAAAAAAAATTTCTTCATTTTTGCTCCAAAATAAGGGGAATTTCTGCCTTTTTGCCTCTACATAATTGAAATTGCTGTCCTTTTCCCCCCAAACAAAGCGAATTTCTGTCTTTTTTGCCCAATAATAAGGGGAATTTCTGACTTATTACCCTGAAATAAGTGAAATTTCTGCAATTTTGCCCCAAAATAAGTGAAATTTCTCCAATTTATCCCCAAAATAAGGGAAATTTCTGGAATTTTGCCCCAAAATAAGTGGAATTTCTGAGTTTTGCCCCAAAATAAGGAGAATTTCTGTCTTTTTGACCCAACAAATAGGGAATTTCTGCCTTTTTGCCCCACAACTAGGGGAATTTCTGCAATTTTGCTCCAAAATACGGGAAATTTCTGCTTTTTTTCTCAAAAATAAGAGGAATGTATACCTTTTGCAACAAAAAAAGGAAATTTCTTCATTTTTGCCCCAAAATAAGAGGAATTTCTGCCTTTTAACCTCAAAATAAATGAAATTTCTGCATTTTTATACAAAAATAAACGGAATTTCTGTCTTTTTGCCCCAAAATAAAAGGAATTTTTGAATTATGCCCTGAAATAAGTTAAATTTCTGGAATTTTGCCCCAAAATAAGAGAAATTTCTGCCTTTTTGACACAAAATATTAGGAATTTCTGCCTTTTTGCCCCAAAATAAGGAAAATTCCTGCCTTTTCTTCCCTGAAATAAGTGAAATTTCTGCAATTTTGCCCCAAAATAAGTGAAATTTCTGGAATTTTGCCCCAAAATAAGGGAAATTTCTGGAATTTTGCCCAAAATAAGGGGTATTTCAGCCTTTTTATCTCAAAGTAATGGGAATTTCAGCATTTTTGCCACAAAATATTAGGAATTTCTGCTTTTTTGCCTCAAAATAAGGAAAATTTCTGCCTTTTTTCCCTGAAATAAGTGAAATTTCTGCAATTTTGCCCCAAAATAAGTGAAATTTCTGCAATTTTGCCCCAAATAAGGGAAATTTCTGGAATTTTGCCCCAAAATAATTGGAAATTTGACTTTTGCCCCAAAATAAGGAGAATATCTGACTTTTGCCCTAAGATATAGGGAATTTTTGCCATTTTGCCCCACAAATAGGGGTATTTCTGAAATTTTGTTCCAAAATACGGGGAATTTCTGCCTTTTTGCCCGAAAATAAAAGGAATGTATACCTTTTGCCAAAAAAAAGGAAATTTCTTCAATTTTGCCCCAAAATAAGAGGAATTTCTGCCTTTTAACCTCAAAATAAGTGGAATTTCTGCCTTTCTACCCAAAAATAAACGGAATTTCTGTCATTTTGCCCCGAAATAAAAGGAATTTTTGAATTATGCCCTGAAATAAGTGAAATTTCTGCAATTTTACCCCAAAATAAAGAAATTTCTGCCTTTTTGCCACAAAATAAGGGGAATTTCTGTCTTTTTGCCCCAAAATAAGGGAAATTTATCCCTTTTTGCCCCCAAATAAGGGAAATTTCAGCCTTTTTACCTCAAAATAAGGGGAATTTCTGCATTTTTGCGACAAAATATTAGGAATTTCTGCCTTTTTGCTCCAAAATAAGGAAAATTTCTGCTTTTTTTCCATGAAATAAGTGAAATTTCTGCAATTTTGCCCTAAAATAAGCAAAATTTCTGGAATTTTGCTCCAAAATAAGGGAAATTTCTGGAATTTTGCCTCAGAATAAGTGGAATTTCTGAGTTGTGCCCAAAAATGTGGAGAATTTTTGTCTTTTTGCCTCAACATATAGGGAATTTCTGCCTTTTTGCCCCACAATTAGGGGAATTTCTGCAATTTTGCTCCAAAATACGGGAATTTTTGCTTTTTTGCCTGAAAATAAGGGGAATGTATATCTTTTGCCACAAAAATGAAATTTCTTCATTTTTGCCCCAAAATAAGAGGAATTTCTGCATTTTTACCTCAAAATAAGTGAAATTTCTGCCTTTTTACCCAAAATAAACGGAATTTCTGTCTTATTGCCACAAAATAAAAGGAATTTTTGAATTATGCCCTGAAATAAGTGAAATTTCTGCAATTTTGCCCCAAAATAAGTGAAATTTCTGCCTTTTTGACACAAAATAATGGAAATTTCTGCATTTTTTCAAAAAATATTGGGAATTTCTGCCTTTTTGCCCCAAAATAATAAAAATTTCTGCATTTTTTCCCTGAAATTAGTGAAATTTCTGCAATTTTGCCCAAAATAAGTGAAATTTCGACAATTTTTCCCCAAAATAACTAAAATTTCTGCAATGTTGCCCAAAAATAAGGGAAATTTCTGGAATTTTGCCCAAAAATAAGTGGAATTTCTGAGTTTTCCCCCAAAATAAAAAGAATTTCTGTCTTTTTACCCCAACATATAGGGAATTTCTGCATTTTTGCCCCAAAATTCTGCAATTTTGCTTCAAAATATGGGGAATTTCTCCTTTTTATCCCGAAAATAAGGGGAATGTATACCTTTTGCCACAAAAAAAGGAAATTTCTTCATTTTTGCCCCAAAATAAGAGGAAATTCTGCATTTTTACCTCAAAATAAGTGAAATTTCTGCCTTTTTTCCCCAAAAATAAACGGAATTTCTATTTTTTTGCCCCAAAATAAAAGGAATTTTTGAATTATGCCCTGAAATAAGTGAAATTTCTTCAATTTTGCCCCAAAATAAGGGAAATTTCTGACTTTTTGACACAAAATAAGGGGAATTTCTGCATTTTTGCCACAAAATTTAGGAATTTCTGTCTTTTTGCCCCAAAATAAAGAAAATTTCTGTCTTTCTTCTCTGAAATAAAAGAAATTTCTGCAATTTTGCCCCAAAATAAGTGAAATTTCTGCAATTTTGCCCCAAAATAAGTGGAATTTCGGAGTTTGGCCCCAAAATAAGGTGAATTTCTGTCTTTTTGCCCCAACAAATAGAAAATTTCTCCTTTTTTGCCCCACAACTAGGGGAATTTCTGCAATTTTTCTCCAAAATACAGGGAATTTCTGCTTTTTCTTCAAAAAATAAGGGGAATGTATACCTTTGGCAAAAAAAAAGGGAAATTTCTTCATTTTTGCCCCAAAATAATAGGAATTTCTGCCTTTTTACATCAATATAAGTTTAATTTCTGCCTTTTTACCCAAAATAAACGGAATTTCTGTCTTTTTGCCCCAAAATAAAAGGAATTTTTGAATTTTGCCCTGAAATAAGGGAAATTTCTGCAATTTTGCCTTATCATAAAAGTAATTTCTGCTTTTTTGTCACAAAATAAGGGGAATTTCTGCATTTTTGCCACAAAATATTAGGAATTTCTGACTTTTTGCCCCAAAATAAGAAAATTTCTGCCTTTATTCCCTGAAATAAGTGAAATTTCTGTAATTTTGCCCCAAAATAAGTGAAATTTCTGCAATTTTGCCCCAAAATAAGAGAAATTTCTGGAATTTTCCCCAAAATAAATGGAATTTCTGAGTTTTGCACCAAAATAAAAAGAATTTTGTCTTTTTGCCCCAACATATAGGGAATTTCTGCATTTTTGCCCCACAATTAGAGGAATTTCTGCAATTTTGCTCCAAAATACGGGGAATTTCTGCTTTTTAGCCCGAAAATAAAAATAATGTATACCTTTTGCCACAAAAAAAGAAATTTCTTCATTTTTGCCTCAAAATAAAAGGAATTTCTACATTTTTACCTAAAAAAAAGTGAAATTTCTGCCTTTTTACCCAAAAATAAACAGAATTTCTGTTTTTTTTGCCCCAAAATAAAAGGAATTTTTGAATTATGCCCTGAAATAGGTGATATTTCTGCAATTTTTCCGCAAAAATAAAAGAAATTTCTGCCTTTTTGCCACAAAATAAAGGCAATTTCTGTCTTTTTGCCCCAAAATAATTAAATTTCTGCTTTTTGTCCCGAAAAAAAGGGAATTTCAGCCTTTATACCTCAAAGTAAGGGGAATTTCTGCATTTTTGGCACAAAATATTGAGAATTTTTGCAATTTTGCTCCAAAATATTGAAAATTTCTGCCTTTTTTCCCTGAAATAAGTGAAATTTCTGAAATTTTGCCCCAAAATAATTGAAATTTCTGCAATTTTGCCCCAAAATAAGTGAAATTTCTGCAATTTTGCCCCAAAGTAAGGGAAATTTCTGGAATTTTCCCCAAAATAATTGGAATTTCTGAGTTTTACCCCAAAATAAAAAGAATTTCTGTGTTTTTGCCCCAACATATAGGGAATTTCTGCATTTTCGTCCCACAACTAGGGGAATTTCTGCAATTTTGCTCCAAAAAACGGGGAATTTCTGCTTTTTTCCCAAAAATAAGAGGAATGTATACCTTTTACCACAAAAAAGGAAAATTTCTTCATTTTTGCCCCAAAATAAGAGGAATTTCTGCCTTTTAACCTCAAAATAAGTGAAATTTCTGCCTTTTTATTAAAAATAAACGGAATTTCTGCCTTTTGCCCCAAAATAAAAGGAATTTTTGAATTATGCCCTGAAATAAGTGAAATTTCTGGAATTTTGCCCCAAAATAAGAGAAATTTCTGCCTTTTTGACAAAAAATATTAGGAATTTCTGCCTTTTTGCCCCAAAATAAGGAAAATTCCTGCCTTTTTTTCCCTGAAATAAGTGAAATTTCTGCAATTTTGCCCCAAAATAAGTGAAATTTCTGGAATTTTGCCACAAAATAAAGGAAATTTCTGGAATTTTGCCCCCAAATAAGGGGTATTTCAGCTTTTTTATCTCAAAATAATGGGAATTTCAGCATTTTTGCCACAAAATATTAGGAATTTCTGCCTTTTTGCCTCAAAATAAGAAAAATTTCTGCCTTTTTTCCCTGAAATAAGTGAAATTTCTGCAATTTTGCCCCAAAATAAGTGAAATTTCTGCAATTTTGCCCCAAATAAGGGAAATTTCTGGAATTTTGCCCCAAAATAATTGGAAACTTGAGTTTTGCCCCAAAATAAGGAGAATATCTGACTTTTGCCCTAAGATATAGGGAATTTTTGCCATTTTGCCCCACAAATAGGGGTATTTCTGAAATTTTGTTCCAAAATACGGGGAATTTCTGCCTTTTTGCCCGAAAATAAGGGGAATGTATACCTTTTGCCAAAAAAAGGAAATTTCTTCAATTTTGCCCCAAAATAAGAGGAATTTCTGCCTTTTAACCTCAAAATAAGTGAAATTTCTGCCTTTCTACCCAAAAATAAACGGAATTTCTGTCATTTTGCCCCGAAATAAAAGGAATTTTTGAATTATGCCCTGAAATAAGTGAAATTTCTGCAATTTTACCCCAAAATAAAGAAATTTCTGCCTTTTTGCTACAAAATAAGGGGAATTTCTGTCTTTTTGCCCCAAAATAAGGGAAATTTATCCCTTTTTTCCCCCAAATAAAGGAAATTTCAGCATTTTTACCTCAAAATAAGGGGAATTTCTGCATTTTTGCGACAAAATATTAGGAATTTCTGCCTTTTTGCTCCAAAATAAGGAAAATTTCTGCTTTTTTTCCATGAAATAAGTGAAATTTCTGCAATTTTGCCCTAAAATAAGCAAAATTTCTGGAATTTTGCTCCAAAATAAGGGAAATTTCTGGAATTTTGCCTCAGAATAAGTGGAATTTCTGAGTTGTGCCCAAAAATGTGGAGAATTTTTGTCTTTTTGCCTCAACATATAGGGAATTTCTGCCTTTTTGCCCCACAATTAGGGGAATTTCTGCAATTTTGCTCCAAAATACGGGAATTTTTGCTTTTTTGCCTGAAAATAAGGGGAATGTATATCTTTTGCCACAAAAATGAAATTTCTTCATTTTTGCCCCAAAATAAGAGGAATTTCTGCATTTTTACCTCAAAATAAGTGAAATTTCTGCCTTTTTACCCAAAATAAACGGAATTTCTGTCTTATTGCCACAAAATAAAAGGAATTTTTGAATTATGCCCTGAAATAAGTGAAATTTCTGCAATTTTGCCCCAAAATAAGTGAAATTTCTGCCTTTTTGACACAAAATAATGGAAATTTCTGCATTTTTTCAAAAAATATTGGGAATTTCTGCCTTTTTGCCCCAAAATAATAAAAATTTCTGCATTTTTTCCCTGAAATTAGTGAAATTTCTGCAATTTTGCCCAAAATAAGTGAAATTTCGACAATTTTTCCCCAAAATAACTAAAATTTCTGCAATGTTGCCCAAAAATAAGGGAAATTTCTGGAATTTTGCCCAAAAATAAGTGGAATTTCTGAGTTTTCCCCCAAAATAAAAAGAATTTCTGTCTTTTTACCCCAACATATAGGGAAATTCTGCATTTTTGCCCCAAAATTCTGCAATTTTGCTTCAAAATATGGGGAATTTCTCCTTTTTATCCCGAAAATAAGGGGAATGTATACCTTTTGCCACAAAAAAAGGAAATTTCTTCATTTTTGCCCCAAAATAAGAGGAAATTCTGCATTTTTACCTCAAAATAAGTGAAATTTCTGCCTTTTTTCCCCAAAAATAAACGGAATTTCTATCTTTTTGCCCCAAAATAAAAGGAATTTTTGAATTATGCCCTGAAATAAGTGAAATTTCTTCAATTTTGCCCCAAAATAAGGGAAATTTCTGACTTTTTGACACAAAATAAGGGGAATTTCTGCATTTTTGCCACAAAATGTAGGAATTTCTGTCTTTTTGCCCCAAAATAAAGAAAATTTCTGTCTTTCTTCTCTGAAATAAAAGAAATTTCTGCAATTTTGCCCCAAAATAAGTGGAATTTCGGAGTTTGGCCCCAAAATAAGGAGAATTTCTGTCTTTTTGCCCCAACAAATAGAAAATTTCTCCTTTTTTGCCACACAACTAGGGGAGTTTCTGCAATTTTGCTCCAAAATACAGGGAATTTCTGCTTTTTCTTCCAAAAATAAGGGGAATGTATACTTTTGGCCAAAACAAGGGAAATTTCTTCATTTTTGCCCCAAAATAATAGGAATTTCTGCCTTTTTACATCAATATAAGTGAAATTTCTGCCTTTTTACCCAAAATAAACGGAATTTCTGTCTTTTTGCCCCAAAATAAAAGGAATTTTTGAATTTTGCCCTGAAATAAGGGAAATTTCTGCAATTTTGCCTTATCATAAAAGTAATTTCTGCTTTTTTGTCACAAAATAAGGGGAATTTCTGCATTTTTGCCACAAAATATTAGGAATTTCTGACTTTTTGCCCCAAAATAAGAAAATTTCTGCCTTTATTCCCTGAAATAAGTGAAATTTCTGTAATTTTGCCCCAAAATAAGTGAAATTTCTGCAATTTTGCCCCAAAATAAGAGAAATTTCTGGAATTTTCCCCAAAATAAATGGAATTTCTGAGTTTTGCCCCAAAATAAAAAGAATTTTGTCTTTTTGCCCCAACATATAGGGAATTTCTGCATTTTTGCCCCACAATTAGAGGAATTTCTGCAATTTTGCTCCAAAATACGGGGAATTTCTGCTTTTTAGCCCGAAAATAAAAATAATGTATACCTTTTGCCACAAAAAAAGAAATTTCTTCATTTTTGCCTCAAAATAAAAGGAATTTCTACATTTTTACCTAAAAATAAGTGAAATTTCTGCCTTTTTACCCAAAAATAAACAGAATTTCTGTTTTTTTTGCCCCAAAATAAAAGGAATTTTTGAATTATGCCCTGAAATAAGTGATATTTCTGCAATTTTTCCCCAAAAATAAAAGAAATTTCTGCCTTTTTGCCACAAAATAAAGGCAATTTCTGTCTTTTTGCCCCAAAATAATTAAATTTCTGCCTTTTTGTCCCGAAAAAAAGGGAATTTCAGCCTTTATACCTCAAAGTAAGGGGAATTTCTGCATTTTTGGCACAAAATATTGAGAATTTTTGCAATTTTGCTCCAAAATATTGAAAATTTCTGCCTTTTTTCACTGAAATAAGTGAAATTTCTGAAATTTTGCCCCAAAATAATTGAAATTTCTGCAATTTTGCCCCAAAATAAGTGAAATTTCTGCCTTTTTGACACAAAATAATGGAAATTTCTGCATTTTTTCAAAAAATATTGGGAATTTCTGCCTTTTTGCCCCAAAATAAGGAAAATTTCTGCATTTTTTCCTTGAAATTAGTGAAATTTCTGCAATTTTGCCCAAAATAAGTGAAATTTCGACAATTTTTCCCCAAAATAACTAAAATTTCTGCAATGTTGCCCAAAAATAAGGGAAATTTCTGGAATTTTGCCCAAAAATAAGTGGAATTTCTGAGTTTTGCCCCAAAATAAAAAGAATTTCTGTCTTTTTACCCCAACATATAGGGAATTTCTGCATTTTTGCCCCACAATTTGGAGAATTTCTGCAATTTTGCTTCAAAATATGGGGAATTTCTCCTTTTTATCCCGAAAATAAGGGGAATGTATACCTTTTGCCACAAAAAAGGAAATTTCTTCATTTTTGCCCCAAAATAAGAGGAAATTCTGCATTTTTACCTCAAAATAAGTGAAATTTCTGCCTTTTTTCCCCAAAAATAAACGGAATTTCTATCTTTTTGCCCCAAAATAAAAGGAATTTTTGAATTATGCCCTGAAATAAGTGAAATTTCTTCAATTTTGCCCCAAAATAAGGGAAATTTCTGACTTTTTGACACAAAATAAGGGGAATTTCTGCATTTTTGCCACAAAATGTAGGAATTTCTGTCTTTTTGCCCCAAAATAAAGAAAATTTCTGTCTTTCTTCTCTGAAATAAAAGAAATTTCTGCAATTTTGCCCCAAAATAAGTGGAATTTCGGAGTTTGGCCCCAAAATAAGGAGAATTTCTGTCTTTTTGCCCCAACAAATAGAAAATTTCTCCTTTTTTGCCACACAACTAGGGGAGTTTCTGCAATTTTGCTCCAAAATACAGGGAATTTCTGCTTTTTCTTCCAAAAATAAGGGGAATGTATACCTTTGGCCAAAAAAAGGGAAATTTCTTCATTTTTGCCCCAAAATAATAGGAATTTCTGCCTTTTTACATCAATATAAGTGAAATTTCTGCCTTTTTACCCAAAATAAATGGAATTTCTGTCTTTTTGCCCCAAAATAAAAGGAATTTTTGAATTTTGCCCTGAAATAAGGGAAATTTCTGCAATTTTGCCTTATCATAAAAGTAATTTCTGCTTTTTTGTCACAAAATAAGGGGAATTTCTGCATTTTTGCCACAAAATATTAGGAATTTCTGACTTTTTGCCCCAAAATAAGAAAATTTCTGCCTTTATTCCCTGAAATAAGTGAAATTTCTGTAATTTTGCCCCAAAATAAGTGAAATTTCTGCAATTTTGCCCCAAAATAAGAGAAATTTCTGGAATTTTCCCCAAAATAAATGGAATTTCTGAGTTTTGCCCCAAAATAAAAAGAATTTTGTCTTTTTGCCCCAACATATAGGGAATTTCTGCATTTTTGCCCCACAATTAGAGGAATTTCTGCAATTTTGCTCCAAAATACGGGGAATTTCTGCTTTTTAGCCCGAAAATAAAAATAATGTATACCTTTTGCCACAAAAAAAGAAATTTCTTCATTTTTGCCTCAAAATAAAAGGAATTTCTACATTTTTACCTAAAAATAAGTGAAATTTCTGCCTTTTTACCCAAAAATAAACAGAATTTCTGTTTTTTTTGCCCCAAAATAAAAGGAATTTTTGAATTATGCCCTGAAATAAGTGATATTTCTGCAATTTTTCCCCAAAAATAAAAGAAATTTCTGCCTTTTTGCCACAAAATAAAGGCAATTTCTGTCTTTTTGCCCCAAAATAATTAAATTTCTGCCTTTTTGTCCCGAAAAAAAGGGAATTTCAGCCTTTATACCTCAAAGTAAGGGGAATTTCTGCATTTTTGGCACAAAATATTGAGAATTTTTGCAATTTTGCTCCAAAATATTGAAAATTTCTGCCTTTTTTCACTGAAATAAGTGAAATTTCTGAAATTTTGCCCCAAAATAATTGAAATTTCTGCAATTTTGCCCCAAAATAAGTGAAATTTCTGCAATTTTGCCCCAAAATAAGGGAAATTTCTGGAATTTTCCCCAAAATAATTGGAATTTCTGAGTTTTACCCCAAAATAAAAAGAATTTCTGTGTTTTTGCCCCAACATATAGGGAATTTCTGCATTTTCGCCCCACAACTAGGGGAATTTCTGCAATTTTGCTCCAAAAAACGGGGAATTTCTGCTTTTTTTCCCAAAAATAAGAGGAATGTATACCTTTTACCACAAAAAAGGAAAATTTCTTCATTTTGCCTCAAAATAAGAGGAATTTCTGCCTTTTAACCTCAAAATAAGTGAAATTTCTGCCTTTTTATTAAAAATAAACGGAATTTCTGACTTTTGCCCCAAAATAAAAGGAATTTTTGAATTATGCCCTGAAATAAGTGAAATTTCTGCAATTTTGCCCCAAAATAAGAGGAATTTCTGCCTTTTTGACACAAAATATTAGGAATTTCTGCCTTTTTGCCCCAAAATAAGGAAAATTCCTGCCTTTTTTTCCCTGAAATAAGTGAAATTTCTGCAATTTTGCCCCAAAATAAGTGAAATTTTTGGAATTTTGCCCCAAAATAAGGGAAATTTCTGGAATTTTGCCCCCAAATAAGGGGTATTTCAGCCTTTTTATCTCAAAATAATGGGAATTTCAGCATTTTTGCCACAAAATATTAGGAATTTCTGCCTTTTTGCCTCAAAATAAAGAAAATTTCTGCCTTTTTTCCCTGAAATAAGTGAAATTTCTTCAATTTTGCCCCAAAATAAGTGAAATTTCTGCAATTTTGCCCCAAATAAGGGAAATTTCTGGAATTTTGCCCCAAAATAATTGGAAATTTGAGTTTTGCCCCAAAATAAGGAGAATATCTGACTTTTGCCCTAAGATATAGGGAATTTTTGCCATTTTGCCCCACAAATAGGGGTATTTCTGAAATTTTGTTCCAAAATACGGGGAATTTCTGCCTTTTTGCCCGAAAATAAGGGGAATGTATACCTTTTGCCAAAAAAAAGGAAATTTCTTCAATTTTGCCCCAAAATAAGAGGAATTTCTGCCTTTTAACCTCAAAATAAGTGAAATTTCTGCCTTTCTACCCAAAAATAAACGGAATTTCTGTCATTTTGCCCCGAAATAAAAGGAATTTTTGAATTATGCCCTGAAATAAGTGAAATTTCTGCAATTTTACCCCAAAATAAAGAAATTTCTGCCTTTTTGCCACAAAATAAGGGGAATTTCTGCCTTTTGGCCCCAAAATAAGGGAAATTTATCCCTTTTTGCCTCCAAATAAGGGAAATTTCAGCCTTTTTACCTCAAAATAAGGGGAATTTCTGCATTTTTGCGACAAAATATTAGGAATTTCTGCCTTTTTGCTCCAAAATAAGGAAAATTTCTGCTTTTTTTCCATGAAATAAGTGAAATTTCTGCAATTTTGCCCTAAAATAAGCAAAATTTCTGGAATTTTGCTCCAAAATAAGGGAAATTTCTGGAATTTTGCCTCAGAATAAGTGGAATTTCTGAGTTGTGCCCAAAAATGTGGAGAATTTTTGTCTTTTTGCCTCAACATATAGGGAATTTCTGCCTTTTTGCCCCACAATTAGGGGAATTTCTGCAATTTTGCTCCAAAATACGGGAATTTTTGCTTTTTTGCCTGAAAATAAGGGGAATGTATATCTTTTGCCACAAAAATGAAATTTCTTCATTTTTGCCCCAAAATAAGAGGAATTTCTGCATTTTTACCTCAAAATAAGTGAAATTTCTGCCTTTTTACCCAAAATAAACGGAATTTCTGTCTTATTGCCACAAAATAAAAGGGATTTTTGAATTATGCCCTGAAATAAGTGAAATTTCTGCAATTTTGCCCCAAAATAAGTGAAATTTCTGCCTTTTTGACACAAAATAATGGTAATTTCTGCATTTTTTCAAAAAATATTTGGAATTTCTGCCTTTTTGCCCCCAAATAAGGAAAATTTCTGCATTTTTTCCCTGAAATTAGTGAAATTTCTGCAATTTTGCCCAAAATAAGTGAAATTTTGACAATTTTTCCCCAAAATAACTAAAATTTCTGCAATGTTGCCCAAAAATAAGAGAAATTTCTGGAATTTTGCCCAAAAATAAGTGGAATTTCTGAGTTTTGCCCCAAAATAAAAAGAATTTCTGTCTTTTTACCCCAACATATAGGGAATTTCTGCATTTTTGCCCCAAAATTTGGAGAATTTCTGCAATTTTGCTTCAAAATATGGGGAATTTCTCCTTTTTATCCCGAAAATAAGGGGAATGTATACCTTTTGCCACAAAAAAAGAAATTTCTTCATTTTTGCCCCAAAATAAGAGGAATTTCTGCATTTTTACCTCAAAATAAGTGAAATTTCTGCCTTTTTTCCCCAAAAATAAACGGAATTTCTATCTTTTTGCCCCAAAATAAAAGGAATTTTTGAATTATGCCCTGAAATAAGTGAAATTTCTTCAATTTTGCCCCAAAATAAGGGAAATTTCTGACTTTTTGACACAAAATAAGGGGAATTTCTGCATTTTTGCCACAAAATTTAGGAATTTCTGTCTTTTTGCCCCAAAATAAAGAAAATTTCTGTCTTTCTTCTCTGAAATAAAAGAAATTTCTGCAATTTTGCCCCAAAATAAGTGAAATTTCTGCAATTTTGCCCCAAAATAAGTGGAATTTCGGAGTTTTGCCCCAAAATAAGGAGAATTTCTGTCTTTTTGCCCCAACAAATAGAAAATTTCTCCTTTTTTGCCCCACAACTAGGAGAATTTCTGCAATTTTGCTCCAAAATACAGGGAATTTCTGCTTTTTCTTCCAAAAATAAGGGGAATGTATATATTTGGCCAAAAAAAAGGGAAATTTCTTCATTTTTGCCCCAAAATAATAGGAATTTCTGCCTTTTTACATCAATATAAGTGAAATTTCTGCCTTTTTACCCAAAAATAAACGGAATTTCTGTCTTTTTGCCCCAAAATAAAAGGAATTTTTGAATTTTGCCCTGAAATAAGGGAAATTTCTGCAATTTTGCCTTATCATAAAAGTAATTTCTGCTTTTTTGTCACAAAATAAGGGGAATTTCTGCATTTTTGCCACAAAATATTAGGAATTTCTGACTTTTTGCCCCAAAATAAGAAAATTTCTGCCTTTATTCCCTGAAATAAGTGAAATTTCTGTAATTTTGCCCCAAAATAAGTGAAATTTCTGCAATTTTGCCCCAAAATAAGAGAAATTTCTGGAATTTTCCCCAAAATAAATGGAATTTCTGAGTTTTGCCCCAAAATAAAAAGAATTTTGTCTTTTTGCCCCAACATATAGGGAATTTCTGCATTTTTGCCCCACAATTAGAGGAATTTCTGCAATTTTGCTCCAAAATACGGGGAATTTCTGCTTTTTAGCCCGAAAATAAAAATAATGTATACCTTTTGCCACAAAAAAAGAAATTTCTTCATTTTTGCCTCAAAATAAAAGGAATTTCTACATTTTTACCTAAAAAAAAGTGAAATTTCTGCCTTTTTCCCCAAAAATAAACAGAATTTCTGTTTTTTTTGCCCCAAAATAAAAGGAATTTTTGAATTATGCCCTGAAATAAGTGATATTTCTGCAATTTTCCCCAAAAATAAAAGAAATTTTTGCCTTTTTGCCACAAAGTAAAGGCAATTTCTGTCTTTTTGCCCCAAAATAATTAAATTTCTGCCTTTTTGTCCCGAAAAAAAGGGAATTTCAGCCTTTATACCTCAAAGTAAGGGGAATTTCTGCATTTTTGGCACAAAATATTGAGAATTTTTGCAATTTTGCTCCAAAATATTGAAAATTTCTGCCTTTTTTCCCTGAAATAAGTGAAATTTCTGAAATTTTGCCCCAAAATAATTGAAATTTCTGCAATTTTGCCCCAAAATAAGGGAAATTTGTGGAATTTTCCCCAAAATAAATGGAATTTCTGAGTTTTACCCCAAAATAAAAAGAATTTCTGTGTTTTTGCCCCAACATATAGGGAATTTCTGCCTTTTTGCCCCACAACTAGGGGAATTTCTGCAATTTTGCGCCAAAATACGGGGAATTTCTGCTTTTTTTCCCAAAAATAAGAGGAATGTATATTTTTTGCACACAAAAAGGAGAAATTTCTTCATTTTTGCCCCAAAATAAGAGGAATTTCTGCCTTTTATCCTCAAAATAAGTGAAATTTCTGCCTTTTTATTCAAAAATAAACGGAATTTCTGTCTTTTTGCCCAAAAAAAAGGAATTTTTGAATTATGCCCTGAAATAAGTGAAATTTCTGCAATTTTGCCCCAAAATAAGAGAAATTTCTGCCTTTTTGACACAAAATATTAGGAATTTCTGCCTTTTTGCCCCAAAATAAGGAAAATTCCTGCCTTTTTTCCCTGAAATAAGTGAAATTTCTGCAATTTTGCTCCAAAATAAGTGAAATTTCTGGAATTTTGCCCCAAAATAAGGGAAATTTCTGGAATTTTGCCCCCAAATAAGGGGAATTTCAGCCTTTTTACCTCAAAATAATAGGAATTTCAGCTTTTTGCCACAAAATATTAGGAATTTCTGCTTTTTTGCCCCAAAATAAGAAAAATTTCTGCCTTTTTTCCCTGAAATAAGTGAAATTTCTGCAATTTGCCCCAAAATAAGTGAAATTTCTGCAATTTTGCCCCAAATAAGGGAAATTTCTGGAATTTTGCCCCAAAATAATTGGAATTTTTAGTTTTGCCTCAAAATAAGGAGAATATCTGACTTTTGCCCTAATACATAGGGAATTTTTGCTTTTTTGCCCCGCAATTAGGGGTATTTCTGAAATTTTGCTCCAAAATACGGGGAATTTCTGCCTTTTTGCCCGAAAATAAGGGGAATATATACCTTTTGCCACAAAAAAGGGAAATTTCTTCATTTTTGCCCCAAAATAAGAGGAATTTCTGCCTTTTAACCGCAAAATAAGTGAAATTTCTGCCTTTCTACACAAAAATAAACGGAATTTCTGTTTTTTTGCCTCAAAATAAAAGGAATTTTTGAATTTTGCCCTGAAATAAGGGAAATTTCTGCAATTTTGCCCCAACATAAAAGAAATTTCTGCCTTTTTGACACAAAATAAAAGGAATTTCTGCATTTTTGCCACAAAATATTAGGAATTTCTGACTTTTTGCCCCAAAATAAGAAAATTTCTGCATTTTTTCCCTGAAATAAGTGAAATTTCTGCAATTTTGCCCCAAAGTAAGGGATATTTCTGCCTTTTTGTTCCGAAATAAAGGGAATTTCAGACTTTTTACCTCAAAATAGGGGAATTTCTGCATTTTTGCCACAAAATATTGAGAATTTCTGCCATTTTGCTCCAAAATATCGAAAATTTCTGCCTTTTTTCTCTGAAATAAGTGAAATTTCTGCAATGTTGCCCCAAAATAAGTGAAATTTTTGCAATTTTGCCCCAAAATAAGGGAAATTTCTGGAATTTTCCCCAAAATAAATGAAATTTCTGAGTTTTGCCCCAAAATAAAAAGAATTTCTGTCTTTTTGCCCCAACATATAGGGAATTTCTGCATTTTTGCCCCACAAGTAGAGGAATTTCTGCAATTTTGCTCCAAAATACAGGGAATTTCTGCTTTTTAGCCCGAAAATAAAAATAATGTATACCTTTTGCCACAAAAAAAAAGAAATTTCTTCATTTTTGCCTCAAAATAAGAGGAATTTCTGCATTTTTACCTCAAAATAAGTGAAATTTCTGCCTTTTTACTCAAAAATAAATGGAATTTCTGTCTTTTTGCCCCAAAATAAAAGGAAATTTTGAATTATGCCCTGAAATAAGTGATATTTCTGCAATTTTTCCCCAAAATAAAAGAAATTTCTGCCTTTTTGCCACAAAATAAGGGCAATTTCTGTATTTTTGCCCCAAAATAAGGGAAATTTCTGCCTTTTTGTCCCAAAATAAGGGGAATTTTAGCCTTTATACCTCAAAATAAGGGGAATTTCTGCATTTTTGTCACAAAATATTGAGAATTTCTGCAATTTTGCTCCAAAATATTGAAAATTTCTGCCTTTTTTTCCTGAAATAAGTGAAATTTCTGCAATTTTGCCCCAAAATAAGTGAAATTTCTGCAATTTTGCCCAAAAATAATGGAAATTTCTATAATTTTCCCCAAAATAAATGGAATTTCTGAGTTTTACCCCAAAATAAAAAGAATTTCTGTGTTTTTGCCCCAACATATAGGGAATTTCTGCCTTTTTGCCCCAGAACTAGGGGAATTTCTGCAATTTTGCTTTAAAATATGGGGAATTTCTGCTTTTTAGCCCGAAAATAAAAATAATGTGTACCTTTTGCCACAAAAAAAAGAAATTTCTTCATTTTTGCCCCAAAATAAGAGGAATTTCTGCCTTTTAACCTCAAAATAAGTGAAATTTCGGGCTATCGACCCAAAAATAAATGGAATTTCTGTTATTTTGCCCCAAAATAAAAGGAATTTTTGAATTATGCCCTGAAAAAAGTGAAATTTCTGCAATTTTACCTCAAAATAAAAGAAATTTCTGCTTTTTGCCACAAAATAAAAGGAATTTCTGTCTTTTTGCCCAAAAATAAGGGAAATTTCTGCCTTTTTGTTCCAAAATAATGGAAATTTTAGCCTTTTTACCTCAAAATAAAGGGAATTTCTGCATTTTTGCCACAAAATATTGAGAATTTCTGCCATTTTGCTCCAAAATATCGAAAATTTCTGCCTTTTTTCCCTGAAATAAGTGAAATTTCTGCAATTTTGCCCCAAAGTAAGTAAAATTTCTGCAATTTAGCCCCAAAATAAAGGAAATTTCTGGAATTTTCCCCAAAATAAATGGAATTTCTGAGTTTTGCCCCAAAATAAAGAATTTCTGTCTTTTGCCCCTACATATAGGGAATTTCTGCATTTTTGCCCCATAATTAGGGGAATTTCTGCAATTTTGCTCCAAATACAGGGAATTTCTGCTTTTTAGCCCGAAAATAAAAGTAATGTATACCTTTTGCCACAAAAAAAAATTTTTTTCATTTTTGCCCTAAAATAAAAGGAATTTCTGCATTTTTACCTAAAAATAAGTGAAATTTCTGCCTTTTTATCCAAAAATAAACGGAATTTCTGTCTTTTTTCCCCAAAATAAAAGGAATTTTTGAATTTTGCCCTGAAATAAGGGAAATTTCTGCAATCTTGCCCCAACATAAAAGAAATTTCTGCCTTTTTGACACAAAATAAGGGGAATTTCTGCATTTTTGCCAGAAAATATTAGGAATTTCTGACTTTTTGCCCCAAAATAAGAAAATTTCTGCCTTTTTTCCCTAAAATAAGTGAAATTTCTGCAATTTTGCCCCAAAATAAAGGAAATTTCTGCCTTTTTGTTCCGAAATAAGGGGAATTTCAGCCTTTTTACCTCAAAATAGGGGAATTTCTGCATTTTTGCCACAAAATATTGAGAATTTCTGCCATTTTGCTCCAAAATATCAAAAATTTCTGCCTTTTTTCCCTGAAATAAGTGAAATTTCTGCAATGTTGCCCCAAATAAGTGAAATTTCTGCAATTTTGCCCCAAAATAAGGGAAATTTCTGGAATTTTTCCCAAAATAAATGGAATTTTTGAGTTTTGCCCCAAAATAAAAAGAATTTTAGTATTTTTGCCCCAACATATAGGGAATTTCTGCATTTTTGCCCCACAAGTAGAGGAATTTCTGCAATTTTGCTCCAAAATATGGGGAATTTCTGCTTTTTAGCCCGAAAATAAAAATAATGTATACCTTTTGCCACAAAAAAAAGAAATTTCTTCATTTTTGCCTCAAAATAGAGGAATTTCTGCATTTTTACCTCAAAATAAGTGAAATTTCTGCCTTTTTACCCAAAAATAAACGGAATTTCTGTCTTTTGCCCCAAAATAAATGGAATTTTTGAATTATGCCCTGAAATAAGTGATATTTCTGCATTTTTTCCCCAACATAAAAGAAATTTCTGCCTTTTTGCCACAAAATAAGGGCAATTTCTGTCTTTTTGCCCCAAAATAAGGGAAATTTATGCCTTTTTGTCCCAAAATAAGGGGAATTTCAGCCTTTATACCTCAAAATAAGGGGAATTTCTGCATTTTTGTCACAAAATATTGAGAATTTCTGCAATTTTGCTCCAAAATATTGGAAATTTCTGCCTTTTTTTCCTGAAATAAGTGAAATTTCTGCAATTTTGCCCCAAAATAAGTGAAATTTCTGCAATTTTGCCCCAAAATAATGGAAATTTCTGGAATTTTCCCCAAAATAAATGGAATTTCTGAGTTTTACCCCAAAATAAAAAGAATTTCTGTGTTTTTGCCCCAACATATAGGGAATTTCTGCCTTTTTGCCCCAGAACTAGGGGAATTTCTGCAATTTTGCTTTAAAATACGGGGAATTTCTGCTTTTTTTCCCAAAAATAAGAGGAATGTATACCTTTTGCCACAGAAAAGGGAAATTACTTCATTTTTGCCCCAAAATAACAGGAATTTCTGCCTTTTAACCTCAAAATAAGTGAAATTTCTGCCTTTTTATTCAAAAATAAATGGAATTTCTGTCTTTTTGCCCCAAAATAAAAGGAATTTTTGAATTATGCCCTGAAATAAGTGAAATTTCTGCAATTTTGCCCCCAAAAAAGAGAAATTTCTGCCTTTTTGACACAAAATATTAGGAATTTCTGCATTTTTGCCTCAAAATAAGGAAATTTCCTGCATTTTTTCCCTGAAATAAGTGAAATTTCTGCAATTTTGCCCCAAAATAAGTGAAATTTCTGGAATTTATCCCCAAAATAATAGAAATTTCTGAAATTTTGCCCGCAAATAAGGGGGATTTCAGCCTTTTTACCTCAAAATAATGGGAATTTGAGCATTTTTGCCACAAAATATTAGGAATTTCTGCCTTTTTGCCCCAAAATAAGGAAAATTTCTGCCTTTTTTCCCTGAAATAAGTGAAATTTCTGCACTTTTGCCCCAAAATAAGTGAAATTTCTGCAATTTTGCCCCAAATAAGGGAAATTTCTGGAATTTTGCCCCAAAATAATTGGAATTTTGAGTTTGGCCCCAAAATAAGGAGAATATCTGACTTTTGCCCTAACACATAAGGAATTTTTGCCTTTTTTCCCCGCAATTACAGGATTTTCGGCAATTTTGCTCCAAATACGGGGAATTTCTGCTTTTTTGCCCGAAAATAAGGGGAATGTATACCTTTTGCCACAAAAAAGGGAAATTTCTTCATTTTTGCCCCAAAATAAGAGGTATTTCTGCCTTTTAACCTCAAAATAAGTGAAATTTCTGCCTTTCGACCCAAAAATAAATGGAATTTCTGTCATTTTGACCCAAAATAAAAGGAATTTTTGAATTATGCCCTGAAATAAGTGAACTTTCTGTAATTTTACCCCAAAATAAAAGAAATTTCTGTTTTTGCCACAAAATAAAAGGAATTTCTGTCTTTTTGCCCAAAAATAAGGGAAATTTCTGCCTTTTTCTTCCAAAATAAGGGGAATTTTAGCCTTTTTACCTCAAAATAAAGGGAATTTCTGCATTTTTGCCACAAAATATTGAGAATTTCTGCCATTTTGCTCCAAAATATCAAAAATTTCTGCCTTTTTTCCATGAAATAAGTGAAATTTCTGCAATGTTGCCCCAAATAAGTGAAATTTCTGTAATTTTGCCCCAAAATAAGGGAAATTTCTGGAATTTTCCCCAAAATAAATGAAATTTCTGAGTTTTGCCCCAAAATAAAAAGAATTTTATTCTTTTTGCCCCAACATATAGGGAATTTCTGCATTTTTGCCCCACAAGTAGAGGAATTTCTGCAATTTTGCTCCAAAATACGGGGAATTTCTGCTTTTTGGCCCGAAAATAAAAATAATGTGTACCTTTTGCCACAAAAAAAAGAAATTTCTTCATTTTTGCCTCAAAATAAGAGGAATTTCTGCATTTTTACCTCAAAATAAGTGAAATTTCTGCCTTTTTACCCAAAAATAAACGGAATTTCTGTCTTTTTGCCCCAAAATAAAAGGAATTTTTGAATTATGCCCTGAAATAAGTGATATTTCTGAAATTTTTCCCCAAAATAAAAGAAATTTCTGCCTTTTTGCCACAAAATAAGGGCAATTTTTGTCTTTTTGCCCCAAAATAAGGGAAATTTCTGCCTTTTTGTTCCGAAATAAGGGGAATTTCAGCCTTTTTACCTCAAAATAGGGGAATTTCTGCATTTTTGCCACAAAATATTGAGAATTTCTGTCTTTTTTCTCCCAAATATCGAAAATTTCTGCCTTTTTTCTCTGAAATAAGTGAAATTTCTGCAATTTTGCCCCAAAGTAAGTAAAATTTCTGCAATTTAGCCCCAAAATAAGGGAAATTTCTGGAATTTTCCCCAAAATAAATGGAATTTCTGAGTTTTGCCCCAAAATACAGAATTTCTGTCTTTTTGCCCCAACATATAGGGAATTTCTGCCTTTTTGCCGCAGAACTAGGGGAATTTCTGCAATTTTGCTCCAAATACGGGGAATTTCTGCTTTTTAGCCCGAAAATAAAAGTAATGTATACCTTTTGCCACAAAAAAAGAAGTTTTTTCATTTTTGCACTAAAATAAAAGGAATTTCTGCATTTTTACCTCAAAATAAGTGAAATTTCTGCCTTTTTATCCAAAAATAAATGGAATTTCTGTATTTTTGCCCCAAAATAAAAGGAATTTTTGAATTTTGCCCTGAAATAAAGGAAATTTCTGCAATTTTGCCACAACATAAAAGAAATTTCTGCCTTTTTGACACAAAATAAGGGGAATTTCTGCATTTTTGCCACAAAATATTAGGAATTTCTGACTTTTTGCCCCAAAATAAGAAAATTTCTGCCTTTTTTCCCTGAGATAAGTGAAATTTCTGCAATTTTGCCCCAAAATAAGGGAAATTTCTGCCTTTTTGTTCTGAAATAAGGGGAATTTCAGCCTTTTTACCTCAAAATAAAGGAATTTCTGCATTTTTGCCACAAAATATTGAGAATTTCTGCCATTTTGCTCCAAAATATCAAAAATTTCTGCCTTTTTTCCATGAAATAAGTGAAATTTCTGCAATGTTGCCCCAAATAAGTGAAATTTCTTTAATTTTGCCCCAAAATAAGGGAAATTTCTGGAATTTTCCCCAAAATAAATGAAATTTCTGAGTTTTGCCCCAAAATAAAAAGAATTTTATTCTTTTTGCCCCAACATATAGGGAATTTCTGCATTTTTGCCCCACAAGTAGAGGAATTTCTGCAATTTTGCTCCAAAATACGGGGAATTTCTGCTTTTGAGCCCGAAAATAAAAATAATGTGTACCTTTTGCCACAAAAAATAGAAATTTCTTCATTTTTGCCTCAAAATAAGAGGAATTTCTGCCTTTTAACCTCAAAATAAGTGAAATTTCTGCCTATCGACCCAAAAATAAATGGAATTTCTGTTATTTTGCCCCAAAATAAAAGGAATTTTTGAATTATGCCCTGAAAAAAGTGAAATTTCTGCAATTTTACCTCAAAATAAAAGAAATTTCTGCTTTTTGCCACAAAATAAAAGGAATTTCTGTCTTTTTGCCCAAAAATAAGGGAAATTTCTGCCTTTTTGTTCCAAAATAATGGAAATTTTAGCCTTTTTACCTCAAAATAAAGGGAATTTCTGCATTTTTGCCACAAAATATTGAGAATTTCTGCCATTTTGCTCCAAAATATCGAAAATTTCTGCCTTTTTTCCCTGAAATAAGTGAAATTTCTGCAATTTTGCCCCAAAGTAAGTAAAATTTCTGCAATTTAGCCCCAAAATAAGGGAAATTTCTGGAATTTTCCCCAAAATAAATAGAATTTCTTAGTTTTAACCCAAAATAAAAAGAATTTCTGTGTTTTTGCCCCAACATATAGGGAATATCTGCCTTTTCGCCCCAGAACTAGGGGAATTTCTGCAATTTTGCTTTAAAATACGGGGAATTTCTGCTTTTTTTCCCAAAAATAAGAGGAATGTATACCTTTTGCCACAGAAAAGGGAAATTACTTCATTTTTGCCCCAAAATAACAGGAATTTCTGCCTTTTAACCTCAAAATAAGTGAAATTTCTGCCTTTTTATTCAAAAATAAATGGAATTTCTGTCTTTTTGCCACAAAATAAAAGGAATTTTTGAATTATGCCCTGAAATAAGTGAAATTTCTGCAATTTTGCCCCAAAATAAGAGAAATTTCTGCCTTTTTGACACAAAATATTAGGAATTTCTGCCTTTTTGCCTCAAAATAAGGAGAATTCCTGCATTTTTTCCCTGAAATAAGTGAAATTTCTGCAATTTTGCCCCAAAATAAGTGAAATTTCTGGAATTTATCCCCAAAATAAAAGGAATTTTTGAATTATGCCCTGAAATAAGTGAACTTTCTGTAATTTTACCCCAAAATAAAAGAAATTTCTGTTTTTGCCACAAAATAAAAGGAATTTCTGTCTTTTTGCCCAAAAATAAGGGAAATTTCTGCCTTTTTCTTCCAAAATAAGGGGAATTTTAGCCTTTTTACCTCAAAATAAAGGGAATTTCTGCATTTTTGCCACAAAATATTGAGAATTTCTGCCATTTTGCTCCAAAATATCAAAAATTTCTGCCTTTTTTCCATGAAATAAGTGAAATTTCTGCAATGTTGCCCCAAATAAGTGAAATTTCTGTAATTTTGCCCCAAAATAAGGGAAATTTCTGGAATTTTCCCCAAAATAAATGAAATTTCTGAGTTTTGCCCCAAAATAAAAAGAATTTTATTCTTTTTGCCCCAACATATAGGGAATTTCTGCATTTTTGCCCCACAAGTAGAGGAATTTCTGCAATTTTGCTCCAAAATACGGGGAATTTCTGCTTTTTGGCCCGAAAATAAAAATAATGTGTACCTTTTGCCACAAAAAAAAGAAATTTCTTCATTTTTGCCTCAAAATAAGAGGAATTTCTGCATTTTTACCTCAAAATAAGTGAAATTTCTGCCTTTTTACCCAAAAATAAACGGAATTTCTGTCTTTTTGCCCCAAAATAAAAGGAATTTTTGAATTATGCCCTGAAATAAGTGATATTTCTGAAATTTTTCCCCAAAATAAAAGAAATTTCTGCCTTTTTGCCACAAAATAAGGGCAATTTTTGTCTTTTTGCCCCAAAATAAGGGAAATTTCTGCCTTTTTGTTCCGAAATAAGGGGAATTTCAGCCTTTTTACCTCAAAATAGGGGAATTTCTGCATTTTTGCCACAAAATATTGAGAATTTCTGTCTTTTTTCTCCCAAATATCGAAAATTTCTGCCTTTTTTCCCTGAAATAAGTGAAATTTCTGCAATTTTGCCCCAAAGTAAGTAAAATTTCTGCAATTTAGCCCCAAAATAAGGGAAATTTCTGGAATTTTCCCCAAAATAAATGGAATTTCTGAGTTTTGCCCCAAAATACAGAATTTCTGTCTTTTTGCCCCAACATATAGGGAATTTCTGCCTTTTTGCCGCAGAACTAGGAGAATTTCTGCAATTTTGCTCCAAATACGGGGAATTTCTGCTTTTTAGCCCGAAAATAAAAGTAATGTATACCTTTTGCCACAAAAAAAGAAGTTTTTTCATTTTTGCACTAAAATAAAAGGAATTTCTGCATTTTTACCTCAAAATAAGTGAAATTTCTGCCTTTTTATCCAAAAATAAATGGAATTTCTGTATTTTTGCCCCAAAATAAAAGGAATTTTTGAATTTTGCCCTGAAATAAAGGAAATTTCTGCAATTTTGCCACAACATAAAAGAAATTTCTGCCTTTTTGACACAAAATAAGGGGAATTTCTGCATTTTTGCCACAAAATATTAGGAATTTCTGACTTTTTGCCCCAAAATAAGAAAATTTCTGCCTTTTTTCCCTGAGATAAGTGAAATTTCTGCAATTTTGCCCCAAAATAAGGGAAATTTCTGCCTTTTTGTTCTGAAATAAGGGGAATTTCAGCCTTTTTACCTCAAAATAGGGGAATTTCTGCATTTTTGCCACAAAATATTGAGAATTTCTGCCATTTTGCTCCAAAATATCAAAAATTTCTGCCTTTTTTCCATGAAATAAGTGAAATTTCTGCAATGTTGCCCCAAATAAGTGAAATTTCTTTAATTTTGCCCCAAAATAAGGGAAATTTCTGGAATTTTCCCCAAAATAAATGAAATTTCTGAGTTTTGCCCCAAAATAAAAAGAATTTTATTCTTTTTGCCCCAACATATAGGGAATTTCTGCATTTTTGCCCCACAAGTAGAGGAATTTCTGCAATTTTGCTCCAAAATATGGGGAATTTCTGCTTTTTAGCCCGAAAATAAAAATAATGTGTACCTTTTGCCACAAAAAATAGAAATTTCTTCATTTTTGCCTCAAAATAAGAGGAATTTCTGCCTTTTAACCTCAAAATAAGTGAAATTTCTGCCTATCGACCCAAAAATAAATGGAATTTCTGTTATTTTGCCCCAAAATAAAAGGAATTTTTGAATTATGCCCTGAAAAAAGTGAAATTTCTGCAATTTTACCTCAAAATAAAAGAAATTTCTGCTTTTTGCCACAAAATAAAAGGAATTTCTGTCTTTTTGCCCAAAAATAAGGGAAATTTCTGCCTTTTTGTTCCAAAATAATGGAAATTTTAGCCTTTTTACCTCAAAATAAAGGGAATTTCTGCATTTTTGCCACAAAATATTGAGAATTTCTGCCATTTTGCTCCAAAAT
The DNA here is from genome assembly GCF_963924665.1 of Micromys minutus. Lineage (NCBI taxonomy): Eukaryota > Metazoa > Chordata > Mammalia > Rodentia > Muridae > Micromys > Micromys minutus. The sequence continues at coordinate 45,804 of NW_027667912.1, read as the reverse complement.
ATCGAAAATTTCTGCCTTTTTTCCCTGAAATAAGTGAAATTTCTGCAATTTTGCCCCAAAGTAAGTAAAATTTCTGCAATTTAGCCCCAAAATAAGGGAAATTTCTGGAATTTTCTCCAAAATAAATAGAATTTCTTAGTTTTACCCCAAAATAAAAAGAATTTCTGTGTTTTTGCCCCAACATATAGGGAATATCTGCCTTTTTGCCCCAGAACTAGGGGAATTTCTGCAATTTTGCTTTAAAATACGGGGAATTTCTGCTTTTTTTCCCAAAAATAAGAGGAATGTATACCTTTTGCCACAGAAAAGGGAAATTACTTCATTTTTGCCCCAAAATAACAGGAATTTCTGCCTTTTAACCTCAAAATAAGTGAAATTTCTGCCTTTTTATTCAAAAATAAATGGAATTTCTGTCTTTTTGCCACAAAATAAAAGGAATTTTTGAATTATTCCCTGAAATAAGTGAAATTTCTGCAATTTTGCCCCAAAATAAGAGAAATTTCTGCCTTTTTGACACAAAATATTAGGAATTTCTGCCTTTTTGCCTCAAAATAAGGAGAATTCCTGCATTTTTTCCCTGAAATAAGTGAAATTTCTGCAATTTTGCCCCAAAATAAGTGAAATTTCTGGAATTTATCCCCAAAATAAAAGGAATTTTTGAATTATGCCCTGAAATAAGTGAACTTTCTGTAATTTTACCCAAAATAAAAGAAATTTCTGTTTTTGCCACAAAATAAAAGGAATTTCTGTCTTTTTGCCCAAAAATAAGGGAAATTTCTGCCTTTTTCTTCCAAAATAAGGGGAATTTTAGCCTTTTTACCTCAAAATAAAGGGAATTTCTGCATTTTTGCCACAAAATATTGAGAATTTCTGCCATTTTGCTCCAAAATATCAAAAATTTCTGCCTTTTTTCCATGAAATAAGTGAAATTTCTGCAATGTTGCCCCAAATAAGTGAAATTTCTGTAATTTTGCCCCAAAATAAGGGAAATTTCTGGAATTTTCCCCAAAATAAATGAAATTTCTGAGTTTTGCCCCAAAATAAAAAGAATTTTATTCTTTTTGCCCCAACATATAGGGAATTTCTGCATTTTTGCCCCACAAGTAGAGGAATTTCTGCAATTTTGCTCCAAAATACGGGGAATTTCTGCTTTTTGGCCCGAAAATAAAAATAATGTGTACCTTTTGCCACAAAAAAAAGAAATTTCTTCATTTTTGCCTCAAAATAAGAGGAATTTCTGCATTTTTACCTCAAAATAAGTGAAATTTCTGCCTTTTTACCCAAAAATAAACGGAATTTCTGTCTTTTTGCCCCAAAATAAAAGGAATTTTTAAATTATGCCCTGAAATAAGTGATATTTCTGAAATTTTTCCCCAAAATAAAAGAAATTTCTGCCTTTTTGCCACAAAATAAGGGCAATTTTTGTCTTTTTGCCCCAAAATAAGGGAAATTTCTGCCTTTTTGTTCCGAAATAAGGGGAATTTCAGCCTTTTTACCTCAAAATAGGGGAATTTCTGCATTTTTGCCACAAAATATTGAGAATTTCTGTCTTTTTTCTCCCAAATATCGAAAATTTCTGCCTTTTTTCCCTGAAATAAGTGAAATTTCTGCAATTTTGCCCCAAAGTAAGTAAAATTTCTGCAATTTAGCCCCAAAATAAGGGAAATTTCTGGAATTTTCCCCAAAATAAATGGAATTTCTGAGTTTTGCCCCAAAATACAGAATTTCTGTCTTTTTGCCCCAACATATAGGGAATTTCTGCCTTTTTGCCGCAGAACTAGGGGAATTTCTGCAATTTTGCTCCAAATACGGGGAATTTCTGCTTTTTAGCCCGAAAATAAAAGTAATGTATACCTTTTGCCACAAAAAAAGAAGTTTTTTCATTTTTGCACTAAAATAAAAGGAATTTCTGCATTTTTACCTCAAAATAAGTGAAATTTCTGCCTTTTTATCCAAAAATAAATGGAATTTCTGTATTTTTGCCCCAAAATAAAAGGAATTTTTGAATTTTGCCCTGAAATAAAGGAAATTTCTGCAATTTTGCCACAACATAAAAGAAATTTCTGCATTTTTGACACAAAATAAGGGGAATTTCTGCATTTTTGCCACAAAATATTAGGAATTTCTGACTTTTTCCCCAAAATAAGAAAATTTCTGCCTTTTTTCCCTGAGATAAGTGAAATTTCTGCAATTTTGCCCCAAAATAAGGGAAATTTCTGCCTTTTTGTTCTGAAATAAGGGGAATTTCAGCCTTTTTACCTCAAAATAGGGGAATTTCTGCATTTTTGCCACAAAATATTGAGAATTTCTGCCATTTTGCTCCAAAATATCAAAATTTTCTGCCTTTTTTCCATGAAATAAGTGAAATTTCTGCAATGTTGCCCCAAATAAGTGAAATTTCTTTAATTTTGCCCCAAAATAAGGGAAATTTCTGGAATTTTCCCCAAAATAAATGAAATTTCTGAGTTTTGCCCCAAAATAAAAAGAATTTTATTCTTTTTGCCCCAACATATAGGGAATTTCTGCATTTTTGCCCCACAAGTAGAGGAATTTCTGCAATTTTGCTCTAAAATACGGGGAATTTCTGCTTTTTAGCCCGAAAATAAAAATAATGTGTACCTTTTGCCACAAAAAATAGAAATTTCTTCATTTTTGCCTCAAAATAAGAGGAATTTCTGCCTTTTAACCTCAAAATAAGTGAAATTTCTGCCTATCGACCCAAAAATAAATGGAATTTCTGTTATTTTGCCCCAAAATAAAAGGAATTTTTGAATTATGCCCTGAAAAATTGAAATTTCTGCAATTTTACCTCAAAATAAAAGAAATTTCTGCTTTTTGCCACAAAATAAAAGGAATTTCTGTCTTTTTGCCCAAAAATAAGGGAAATTTCTGCCTTTTTGTTCCAAAATAATGGAAATTTTAGCCTTTTTACCTCAAAATAAAGGGAATTTCTGCATTTTTGCCACAAAATATTGAGAATTTCTGCCATTTTGCTCCAAAATATCGAAAATTTCTGCCTTTTTTTCCCTGAAATAAGTGAAATTTCTGCAATTTTGCCCCAAAGTAAGTAAAATTTCTGCAATTTAGCCCCAAAATAAGGGAAATTTCTGGAATTTTCTCCAAAATAAATAGAATTTCTTAGTTTTACCCCAAAATAAAAAGAATTTCTGTGTTTTTGCCCCAACATATAGGGAATATCTGCCTTTTTGCCCCAGAACTAGGGGAATTTCTGCAATTTTGCTTTAAAATACGGGGAATTTCTGCTTTTTTTCCCAAAAATAAGAGGAATGTATACCTTTTGCCACAGAAAAGGGAAATTACTTCATTTTTGCCCCAAAATAACAGGAATTTCTGCCTTTTAACCTCAAAATAAGTGAAATTTCTGCCTTTTTATTCAAAAATAAATGGAATTTCTGTCTTTTTGCCACAAAATAAAAGGAATTTTTGAATTATTCCCTGAAATAAGTGAAATTTCTGCAATTTTGCCCCAAAATAAGAGAAATTTCTGCCTTTTTGACACAAAATATTAGGAATTTCTGCCTTTTTGCCTCAAAATAAGGAGAATTCCTGCATTTTTTCCCTGAAATAAGTGAAATTTCTGCAATTTTGCCCCAAAATAAGTGAAATTTCTGGAATTTATCCCCAAAATAAAAGGAATTTTTGAATTATGCCCTGAAATAAGTGAACTTTCTGTAATTTTACCCCAAAATAAAAGAAATTTCTGTTTTTGCCACAAAATAAAAGGAATTTCTGTCTTTTTGCCCAAAAATAAGGGAAATTTCTGCCTTTTTCTTCCAAAATAAGGGGAATTTTAGCCTTTTTACCTCAAAATAAAGGGAATTTCTGCATTTTTGCCACAAAATATTGAGAATTTCTGCCATTTTGCTCCAAAATATCAAAAATTTCTGCCTTTTTTCCATGAAATAAGTGAAATTTCTGCAATGTTGCCCCAAATAAGTGAAATTTCTGTAATTTTGCCCCAAAATAAGGGAAATTTCTGGAATTTTCCCCAAAATAAATGAAATTTCTGAGTTTTGCCCCAAAATAAAAAGAATTTTATTCTTTTTGCCCCAACATATAGGGAATTTCTGCATTTTTGCCCCACAAGTAGAGGAATTTCTGCAATTTTGCTCCAAAATACGGGGAATTTCTGCTTTTTGGCCCGAAAATAAAAATAATGTGTACCTTTTGCCACAAAAAAAAGAAATTTCTTCATTTTTGCCTCAAAATAAGAGGAATTTCTGCATTTTTACCTCAAAATAAGTGAAATTTCTGCCTTTTTACCCAAAAATAAACGGAATTTCTGTCTTTTTGCCCCAAAATAAAAGGAATTTTTAAATTATGCCCTGAAATAAGTGATATTTCTGAAATTTTTCCCCAAAATAAAAGAAATTTCTGCCTTTTTGCCACAAAATAAGGGCAATTTTTGTCTTTTTGCCCCAAAATAAGGGAAATTTCTGCCTTTTTGTTCCGAAATAAGGGGAATTTCAGCCTTTTTACCTCAAAATAGGGGAATTTCTGCATTTTTGCCACAAAATATTGAGAATTTCTGTCTTTTTTCTCCCAAATATCGAAAATTTCTGCCTTTTTTCCCTGAAATAAGTGAAATTTCTGCAATTTTGCCCCAAAGTAAGTAAAATTTCTGCAATTTAGCCCCAAAATAAGGGAAATTTCTGGAATTTTCCCCAAAATAAATGGAATTTCTGAGTTTTGCCCCAAAATACAGAATTTCTGTCTTTTTGCCCCAACATATAGGGAATTTCTGCCTTTTTGCCGCAGAACTAGGGGAATTTCTGCAATTTTGCTCCAAATACGGGGAATTTCTGCTTTTTAGCCCGAAAATAAAAGTAATGTATACCTTTTGCCACAAAAAAAGAAGTTTTTTCATTTTTGCACTAAAATAAAAGGAATTTCTGCATTTTTACCTCAAAATAAGTGAAATTTCTGCCTTTTTATCCAAAAATAAATGGAATTTCTGTATTTTTGCCCCAAAATAAAAGGAATTTTTGAATTTTGCCCTGAAATAAAGGAAATTTCTGCAATTTTGCCACAACATAAAAGAAATTTCTGCCTTTTTGACACAAAATAAGGGGAATTTCTGCATTTTTGCCACAAAATATTAGGAATTTCTGACTTTTTGCCCCAAAATAAGAAAATTTCTGCCTTTTTTCCCTGAGATAAGTGAAATTTCTGCAATTTTGCCCCAAAATAAGGGAAATTTCTGCCTTTTTGTTCTGAAATAAGGGGAATTTCAGCCTTTTTACCTCAAAATAGGGGAATTTCTGCATTTTTGCCACAAAATATTGAGAATTTCTGCCATTTTGCTCCAAAATATCAAAAATTTCTGCCTTTTTTCCATGAAATAAGTGAAATTTCTGCAATGTTGCCCCAAATAAGTGAAATTTCTTTAATTTTGCCCCAAAATAAGGGAAATTTCTGGAATTTTCCCCAAAATAAATGAAATTTCTGAGTTTTGCCCCAAAATAAAAAGAATTTTATTCTTTTTGCCCCAACATATAGGGAATTTCTGCATTTTTGCCCCACAAGTAGAGGAATTTCTGCAATTTTGCTCCAAAATACGGGGAACTTCTGCTTTTTAGCCCGAAAATAAAAATAATGTGTACCTTTTGCCACAAAAAATAGAAATTTCTTCATTTTTGCCTCAAAATAAGAGGAATTTCTGCCTTTTAACCTCAAAATAAGTGAAATTTCTGCCTATCGACCCAAAAATAAATGGAATTTCTGTTATTTTGCCCCAAAATAAAAGGAATTTTTGAATTATGCCCTGAAAAAAGTGAAATTTCTGCAATTTTACCTCAAAATAAAAGAAATTTCTGCTTTTTGCCACAAAATAAAAGGAATTTCTGTCTTTTTGCCCAAAAATAAGGGAAATTTCTGCCTTTTTGTTCCAAAATAATGGAAATTTTAGCATTTTTACCTCAAAATAAAGGGAATTTCTGCATTTTTGCCACAAAATATTGAGAATTTCTGCCATTTTGCTCCAAAATATCGAAAATTTCTGCCTTTTTTCCCTGAAATAAGTGAAATTTCTGCAATTTTGCCCCAAAGTAAGTAAAATTTCTGCAATTTAGCCCCAAAATAAGGGAAATTTCTGGAATTTTCCCCAAAATAAATAGAATTTCTTAGTTTTACCCCAAAATAAAAAGAATTTCTGTGTTTTTGCCCCAACATATAGGGAATATCTGCCTTTTTGCCCCAGAACTAGGGGAATTTCTGCAATTTTGCTTTAAAATACGGGGAATTTCTGCTTTTTTTCCCAAAAATAAGAGGAATGTATACCTTTTGCCACAGAAAAGGGAAATTACTTCATTTTTGCCCCAAAATAACAGGAATTTCTGCCTTTTAACCTCAAAATAAGTGAAATTTCTGCCTTTTTATTCAAAAATAAATGGAATTTCTGTCTTTTTGCCACAAAATAAAAGGAATTTTTGAATTATGCCCTGAAATAAGTAAAATTTCTGCAATTTTGCCCCAAAATAAGAGAAATTTCTGCCTTTTTGACACAAAATATTAGGAATTTCTGCCTTTTTGCCTCAAAATAAGGAGAATTCCTGCATTTTTTCCCTGAAATAAGTGAAATTTCTGCAATTTTGCCCCAAAATAAGTGAAATTTCTGGAATTTATCCCCAAAATAATAGAAATTTCTGGAATTTTGCCCGCAAATAAGGGGGATTTCAGCCTTTTTACCTCAAAATAATGGGAATTTTAGCATTTTTGCCACAAAATATTAGGAATTTCTGCCTTTTTGCCCCAAAATAAGGAAAATTTCTGCCTTTTTTCCCTGAAATAAGTGAAATTTCTGCACTTTTGCCCCAAAATAAGTGAAATTTCTGCAATTTTGCCCCAAATAAGGGAAATTTCTGGAATTTTGCCCCAAAATAATTGGAATTTTGAGTTTGGCCCCAAAATAAGGAGAATATCTGACTTTTGCCCTAACACATAAGGAATTTTTGCCTTTTTTCCCCGCAATTACAGGATTTTCGGCAATTTTGCTCCAAATACGGGGAATTTCTGCTTTTTTGCCCGAAAATAAGGGGAGTGTATACCTTTTGCCACAAAAAAGGGAAATTTCTTCATTTTTGCCCCAAAATAAGAGGAATTTCTGCCTTTTAACCTCAAAATAAGTGAAATTTCTGCCTTTCGACCCAAAAATAAATGGAATTTCTGTCATTTTGCCCCAAAATAAAAGGAATTTTTGAATTATGCCCTGAAATAAGTGAAATTTCTGCAATTTTACCCCAAAATAAAAGAAATTTCTGTTTTTGCCACAAAATAAAAGGAATTTCTGTCTTTTTGCCCAAAAATAAGGGAAATTTCTGCCTTTTTGTTCCAAAATAAGGGGAATTTTAGCCTTTTTACCTCAAAATAAAGGGAATTTCTGCATTTTTGCCACAAAATATTGAGAATTTCTGCCATTTTGCTCCAAAATATCAAAAATTTCTGCCTTTTTTCCATGAAATAAGTGAAATTTCTGCAATGTTGCCCCAAATAAGTGAAATTTCTGTAATTTTGCCCCAAAATAAGGGAAATTTCTGTAATTTTCCCCAAAATAAATGAAATTTCTGAGTTTTGCCCCAAAATAAAAAGAATTTTATTCTTTTTGCCCCAACATATAGGGAATTTCTGCATTTTTGCCCCACAAGTAGAGGAATTTCTGCAATTTTGCTCCAAAATACGGGGAATTTCTGCTTTTTGGCCCGAAAATAAAAATAATGTGTACCTTTTGCCACAAAAAAAAAAGAAATTTCTTCATTTTTGCCTCAAAATAAGAGGAATTTCTGCATTTTTACCTCAAAATAAGTGAAATTTCTGCCTTTTTACCCAAAAATAAACGGAATTTCTGTCTTTTTGCCCCAAAATAAAAGGAATTTTTGAATTATGCCCTGAAATAAGTGATATTTCTGCAATTTTTCCCCAAAATAAAAGAAATTTCTGCCTTTTTGCCACAAAATAAGGGCAATTTCTGTCTTTTTGCCCCAAAATAAGGGGAATTTCTGCCTTTTTACCTTTAAATAGGGGAATTTCTGCATTTTTGCCACAAAATATTGAGAATTTCTGTCTTTTTTCTCCAAAATATCGAAAATTTCTGCCTTTTTTCCCTGAAATAAGTGAAATTTCTGCAATTTTGCCCCAAAGTAAGTAAAATTTCTGCAATTTAGCCCTAAAATAAGGGAAATTTCTGGAATTTTCCCCAAAATAAATGGAATTTCTGAGTTTTGCCCCAAAATAAAGAATTTCTGACTTTTTGCCCCAACATATAGGGAATTTCTGCCTTTTTGCCGCAGAACTAGGGGAATTTCTGCAATTTTGCTCCAAATACGGGGAATTTCTTCTTTTTAGCCCGAAAATAAAAGTAATGTATACCTTTTGCCACAAAAAAAGAAGTTTTTTCATTTTTGCCCTAAAATAAAAGGAATTTCTGCATTTTTACCTCAAAATAAGTGAAATTTCTGCCTTTTTATCCAAAAAATAAATGGAATTTCTGTATTTTTGCCCCAAAATAAAAGGAATTTTTGAATTTTGCCCTGAAATAAAGGAAATTTCTGCAATTTTGCCACAACATAAAAGAAATTTCTGCATTTTTGACACAAAATAAGGGGAATTTCTGCATTTTTGCCACAAAATATTAGGAATTTCTGACTTTTTGCCCCAAAATAAGACAATTTCTGCCTTTTTTCCCTGAGATAAGTGAAATTTCTGAAATTTTGCCCCAAAATAAGGGAAATTTCTGCCTTTTTGTTCTGAAATAAGGGGAATTTCAGCCTTTTTACCTCAAAATAGGGGAATTTCTGCATTTTTGCCACAAAATATTGAGAATTTCTGCCATTTTGCTCCAAAATATCAAAAATTTCTGCCTTTTTTCCATGAAATAAGTGAAATTTCTGCAATGTTGCCCCAAATAAGTGAAATTTCTGTAATTTTGCCCCAAAATAAGGGAAATTTCTGGAATTTTCCCCAAAATAAATGAAATTTCTGAGTTTTGCCCCAAAATAAAAAGAATTTTATTCTTTTTGCCCCAACATATAGGGAATTTCTGCATTTTTGCCCCACAAGTAGAGGAATTTCTGCAATTTTGCTCCAAAATACGGGGAATTTCTGCTTTTTAGCCCGAAAATAAAAATAATGTATACCTTTTGCCACAAAAAAAAGAAATTTCTTCATTTTTGCCTAAAAATAAGAGGAATTTCTGCATTTTTACCTCAAAATAAGTGAAATTTCTGCCTTTTTACCCAAAAATAAACGGAATTTCTGTCTTTTTGCCCCAAAATAAAAGGAATTTTTGAATTATGCCCTGAAATAAGTGATATTTCTGCAATTTTTCCCCAAAATAAAAGAAATTTCTGCCTTTTTGCCACAAAATAAGGGCAATTTCTGTCTTTTTGCCCCAAAATAAGGGAAATTTCTGCCTTTTTGTCCCAAAATAAGGGGAATTTCAGCCTTTATACCTCAAAATAAGGGGAATTTCTGCATTTTTGTCACAAAATATTGAGAATTTCTGCAATTTTGCTCCAAAATATTGAAAATTTCTGCTTTTTTTCCAGAAATAAGTGAAATTTCTGCAATTTTGCTCCAAAATAAGTTAAATTTCTGCAATTTTGCCCCAAAATAATGAAATTTTATGGAATTTTCCCCAAAATAAATGGAATTTCTGAGTTTTACCCCAAAATAAAAAGAATTTCTGTGTTTTTGCCCCAACATATAGGGAATTTCTGCCTTTTTGCCCCAGAACTAGGGGAATTTCTGCAATTTTGCTTTAAAATACGGGGAATTTCTGCTTTTTTTGCCCAAAAATAAGAGGAATGTATACCTTTTGCCACAGAAAAGGGAAATTACTTCATTTTTGCCCCAAAATAAGAGGAAATTCTGCCTTTAACCTCAAAATAAGTGAAATTTCTGCCTTTTTATTCAAAAATAAATGGAATTTCTGTCTTTTTGCCCCAAAATAAAAGGAATTTTTGAATTATGCCCTGAAATAAGTGAAATTTCTGCAATTTTGCCCCAAAATAAGAGAAATTTCTGCCTTTTTGACACAAAATATTAGGAATTTCTGCCTTTTTGCCCCAAAATAAGGAAAATTCCTGCATTTTTTCCCTGAAATAAGTGAAATTTCTGCAATTTTGCCCCAAAATAAGTGAAATTTCTGGAATTTATCCCCAAAATAAGGGAAATTTCTGGAATTTTGCCCCAAAATAAGGGGGATTTCAGCCTTTTTACCTCAAAATAATGGGAATTTCAGCATTTTTGCCACAAAATATTAGGAATTTCTGCCTTTTTGCCCCAAAATAAGGAAAATTTCTGCCTTTTTTCCCTGAAATAAGTGAAATTTCTGCACTTTTGCCCCAAAATAAGTAAAATTTCTGCAATTTTGCCCCAAATAAGGGAAATTTCTGGAATTTTGCCCCAAAATAATTGGAATTTTGAGTTTTGCCCCAAAATAAGGAGAATATCTGACATTTGCCCTAACATATAGGGAATTTTTTCCTTTTTGCCCCGCAATTACAGGATTTTCGGCAATTTTGCTCCAAAATACGGGGAATTTCTGCCTTTTTGCCCGAAAATAAGGGGAATGTATACCTTTTGCCACAAAAAAGGGAAATTTCTTCATTTTTGCCCCAAAATAAGAGGAATTTCTGCCTTTTAACCTCAAAATAAGTGAAATTTCTGCCTTTCGACCCAAAAATAAATGGAATTTCTGTCATTTTGCCCCAAAATAAAAGGAATTTTTGAATTATGCCCTGAAATAAGTGAAATTTCTGCAATTTTACCCCAAAATAAAAGAAATTTCTGCTTTTTGCCACAAAATAAAAAGAATTTCTGTCTTTTTGCCCAAAAAATAAGGGAAATTTCTGCCTTTTTGTTCCAAAATAATGGGAATTTTAGCATTTTACCTCAAAATAAAGGGAATTTCTGCATTTTTGCCACAAAATATTGAGAATTTCTGCCATTTTGCTCCAAAATATCGAAAATTTCTGCCTTTTTTCCCTGAAATAAGTGAAATTTCTGCAATTTTGCCCCAAAGTAAGTAAAATTTCTGCAATTTAGCCCCAAAATAAGGGAAAATTCTGGAATTTTCCCCAAAATAAATTGAATTTCTGAGATTTGCCCCAAAATAAAGAATTTCTGTCTTTTTGCTTCAACATATAAGGAATTTCTGCATTTTTGCCCCATAATTAGGGGAATTTCTGCAATTTTGCTCCAAATACGGGGAATTTCTGCTTTTTAGCCCGATAATAAAAGTAATGTATACCTTTTGCCACAAAAAAAGAAATTTTTTCATTTTTGCCCTAAAATAAAAGAAATTTCTGCATTTTTACCTCAAAATAAGTGAAATTTCTGCCTTTTTATCCAAAAATAAACGGAATTTCTGTCTTTTTGCCCCAAAATAAAAGGAATTTTTGAATTTTGCCCTGAAATAAGGGAAATTTATGCAATTTTGCCCCAACATAAAAGAAATGTCTGCCTTTTTGACACAAAATAATGGGAATTTCTGCATTTTTGCCACAAAATATTAGGAATTACTGACTTTTTGCCCCAAAATAAGAAAATTTTTGCCTTTTTTTCCTGAAATAAGTGAAATTTCTGCAATTTTGCCCCAAAATAAGGGAAATTTCTGCCTTTTTGTTCTGAAATAAGGGGAATTTCAGCCTTCTTAACCTCAAAATAGGGGAATTTCTGCATTTTTGCAACAAAATATTGAGAATTTCTGCCATTTTGCTCCAAAATATCAAAAATTTCTGCCTTTTTTCCCTGAAATAAGTGAAATTTCTGCAATGTTGCCCCAAATAAGTGAAATTTCTGCAATTTTGCCCCAAAATTAGGGAAATTTCTGCCTTTTTGTCCCGAAATAAGGGGAATTTCAGCCTTTATACCTCAAAATAAGGGGAATTTCTGCATTTTTGGCACAAAATATTGAGAATTTCTGCAATTTTACTCCAAAATAAGGAAAATTCCTGCCATTTTTCCCCTGAAATCAGTGAAATTTCTGCAATTTTGCCCCAAAATAAGCGAAATTTCTGGAATTTTGCCCCAATATAAGAGAAATTTCTGGAATTTTGCCCCCAAATAAGGGGAATTTTAGCCTTTTTAGCTCAAAATAATGGGAATTTCAGCATTTTTGCCACAAAATATTAGGAATTTCTTCCTTTTTGCCCCAAAATAAGGAAAATTTCTGCCTTTTTTCCTTAAATAAGTGAAATTTCTGCAATTTTGCCACAAAATAAGTGAAATTTCTGCAATTATGCCCCAAATAAGGGAAATTTCTGGAATTTTGCCCCAAAATAATTGGAATTTTGAGTTTTGCCCCAAAATAAGGAGAATATCTGACTTTTGCCCTAACATATAGGGAATTTTTGCCTTTTTGCACGGCAATTAGGGGAATTACTGCAATTTTGCTCCAAAATACGGGGAATTTCTGCCTTTTTGCCCGAAAATATGGGGAATGTATACCTTTTGCCACAAAAAAGGGAAATTTCTTCATTTTTGCCCCAAAATAAGAGGAATTTCTGCCTTTTAACCTCAAAATAAGTGAAATTTCTGCCTTTCTACCCAAAAATAAATGGATTTTCTGTCATTTTGCCCCAAAATAACAGGAATTTTTGAATTATGCCCTGAAATAAGTGAAATTTCTGCTATTTTACCCCAAAATAAAACAAATTTCTGCCTTTTTGCCACAAAATAAAAGGAATTTCTGTTTTTTTCCCAAAAATAAGGGAAATATCTGCCTTTTTGTTCCGAAATAAGGGGAATTTCAGCTTTTTAACTCAAAATAAAGGAATTTCTGCATTTTTGCCACAAAATATTGAGAACTTCTGCCATTTTGCTCCAAAATATCGAAAATTTCTGCCTTTTTTCCCTGAAATAAGTGAAATTTCTGCAATTTTGCCCCAATATAAGTGAAGTTTCTGCAATTTAGACCCAAAATAAGGGAAATTTCTGGAATTTTCCCCAAAATAAATGGAATTTCTGAGTTTTGCCCCAAAATAAAAAGAATTTCTTTTTGCCCCAACATACAGGGAATTTCTGCATTTTTCCCCACAATTAGAGGAATTTCTGCAATTTTGCTCCAAAATACGGGGAATTTCTGCTTTTTAGCCCGAAAATAAAAATAATGTATACCTATTGCCACAAAAAAAAGAAATTTCTTCATTTTTGCCTCAAAATAAGAGGAATTTCTGCATTTTTACCTCAAAATAAGTGAAATTTCTGCCTTTTTACCCAAAAATAAACGGAATTTCTGTCTTTTTGCCTTAAAATAAAAGGAATTTTTGAATTATGCCCTGAAATAAGTGATATTTCTGCAATTTTTCCCCAACATAAAAGAAATTTCTGCCTTTTTGCCACAAAATAAGGGCAATTTCTGTCTTTTTGCCCCAAATTAAGGGAAATTTCTGCCTTTTTGTCCCGAAATAAGGGGAATTTCAGCCTTTATACCTCAAAATAAGGGAAATTTCTGCATTTTTGTCACAAAATATTGAGAATTTCTGCAATTTTGCTCCAAAATATTGAAAATTTCTGCCTTTTTTCCCTGAAATAAGTGAAATTTCTGCAATTTTGCCCCAAAATAAGTGAAATTTCTGCAATTTTGCCCCAAAATAATGGAAATTTCTGGAATTTTCCCCAAAATAAATGGAATTTCTGAGTTTTACCCCAAAATAAAAAGAATTTCTGTGTTTTTGCCCCAACATATAGGGAATTTCTGCCTTTTTGCCCCAGAACTAGGGAAATTTCTGCAATTTTGCTCCAAAATACGGTGAATTTTTGCTTTTTTCCCAAAAATAAGAGGAATGTATACCTTTTGCCACAAAAAAGGGAAATTTCTTCATTTTTGCCCCATAATAAGAGTAATTTCTGCCTTTTAACCTCAAAATAAGTGAAATTTCTGCCTTTTTATTCAAAAATAAATGGAATTTCTGTTATTTTGCCCCAAAATAAAAGGAATTTTTGAATTATGCCCTGAAATAAGTGAAATTTCTGCAATTTTGCCCCAAAATAAGTGAAATTTCTGCAATTTTGCCCCAAATAAGGGAAATTTCTGGAATTTTGCCCCAAAATAATTGGAATTTTGAGTTTTGCCCCAAAATAAGGGGAATATCTGACTTTTGCCCTAACATATAGGGAATTTTTGCCTTTTTGCCCCGCAATTAGGGGAATTTCTGCAATTTTGCTCCAAAATACGGGGAATTTCTGCCTTTTTGCCCGAAAATAAGGGGAATGTATACCTTTTGCCACAAAAAAAGGAAATTTCTTCATTTTTGCCCCAAAATAAGAGGAATTTTTGCCTTTTAACCTCAAAATAAGTGAAATTTCTGCCTTTCTACACATAAATAAACAGAATTTCTGTCATTTTACCCCGAAATAAAAAGAATTTTTGAATTATGCCTTGAAATAAGTGAAATTTCTGAAATTTTACCACAAAATAAAAGAAATTTCTGCCTTTTTGCCACAAAATAAAAGGAATTTCTGTCTTTTTGCCCCAAAATAAGGGAAATTTCTGCCTTTTTGTTCCGAAATAAGGAGAATTTCAGCCTTTTTACCTCAAAATAGGGGAATTTCTGCATTTTTGCCACAAAATATTGATAATTTCTGCCATGTTGCTCCAAAATATCAAAAATTTCTGCTTTTTTTCCCTAAAATAAATCAAATTTCTGCAATGTTGCCCCAAAATAAGTGAAATTTCTACAATTTTGCCCCAAAATAAAGGAAATTTCTGGAATTTTCTTCAAAATAAATGGAATTTCTGAGTTTTGCCCCAAAATAAAAAGAATTTCTGTCTATTTGCCCCAACATATAGGGAATTTCTGCATTTTTGCCCCACAATTAGAGGAATTTCTGCAATTTTGCTCCAAAATACGGGGAATTTCTGCTTTTTAGCCCGAAAATAAAAATAATGTATTCCTTTTGCCACAAAAAAAAGAAATTTCTTCATTTTTGCCTCAAAATAAGAGAAATTTCTGCATTTTTACCTCAAAATAAGTGAAATTTCTGCCTTTTTACCCAAAAATAAACGGAATTTCTGTCTTTTTGCCACAAAATAAAAGGAATTTTGGAATTATGCCCTGAAATAAGTGATATTTCTGCAATTTTTCCCCAAAATAAAAGAAATTTCTGCTTTTTGCCACAAAATAAGGGAAATTTCTGTCTTTTTGCCCCAAAATAAGGGAAATTTCTGCCTTTTTGTCCCGAAATAAGGGAAATTTCAGCCTTTATACCTCAAAATAAGGGGAATTTCTGCATTTTTGGCACAAAATATTGAGAATTTCTGCAATTTTGCTCCAAAATATTGAAAATTTCTGTCTTTTTTCCCTAAAATAAGTGAAATTTCTGAAATTTTGCCCAAAAATAAGTGAAATTTCTACAATTTTGCCTCAAAATAAGAGAAATTTCTGGAATTTTCCCCAAAATAAATGGAATTTCTGAGTTTTACCCCAAAATAAAAAGAATTTCTGTGTTTTTGCCCCAACATATAGGGAATTTATGCCTTTTTGCCCCACAACTAGGGGCATTTCTGCAATTTTGCTCCAAAATACAGAGAATTTCTGCTTTTTTTCCCAAAAATAAGAGGAATGCATACGTTTCGCCACAAAAAAGGGAAATTTCTTCATTTTTGCCCAAAAATAAGAGGAATTTCTGCCTTTTAACCTCAAAATAAGTGAAATTTTTGCCTTTTTATTCAAAAATAAATGGAATTTCTGTCTTTTTGCCCCAAAATAAATGGAATTTTTG
Organism: Micromys minutus; assembly: GCF_963924665.1. Taxonomy (NCBI): domain Eukaryota; kingdom Metazoa; phylum Chordata; class Mammalia; order Rodentia; family Muridae; genus Micromys; species Micromys minutus. The sequence goes on along the minus strand of NW_027667912.1, from coordinate 30,060 downwards.
AATTATGCCCTGAAATAAGTGAAATTTCTTCAATTTTGCCCCAAAATAAGAGAAATTTCTGCCTTTTTGACACAAAATATTAGGAATTTTTGCCTTTTTGCCCCAAAATAAGGAAAATTCCTGCTTTTTTTTTCCCTGAAATAAGTTAAATTTCTGCAATTTTGCCCCAAAATAAGTGAAATTTCTTTAATTTTGTCCCAAAATAAGGGAAATTTGTGGAATATTGCCCCCAAATAAGGAGAATTTCACCCTTTTTACCTCAAAATAATGAGAATTTCAGAATTTTTGCCACAAAATATTAGGAATTTCTGCCTTTTTGCCCCAAAATAAGAAAAATTTCTGCCTTTTTTTCCTGAAATAAGTTAAATTTCTGCAATTTTGCCCTAAAATAAGTGAAATTTCTGCAATTTTGCCCCAAATAGGGAAATTTCTGGAATTTTGCCCCAAAATAATTGGAATTTTGAGTTTTGCCCCAAAATAAGGAGAATATCTGACTTTTTCCCTAACATATAGGGAATTTTTGCCTGTTTGCACGGCAATTAGAGGAACTTCTGCAATTTTGCTCCAAAATACAGGGAATTTCTGCCTTTTTGCCCGAACATAAGGGGAATGTATACCTTTTGCCACAAAAAAGGGAAATTTCTTCATTTTTGCCCCAAAATAAGAGGAATTTCTGCCGTTTAACCTCAAAATAAGTGAAATTTCTGCCTTTCTACCCAAAAATAAATGGAATTTCTGTCATTTTGCCCCAAAATAAAAGGAATTTTTGAATTATGCCCTGAAATAAGTGAAATTTCTGCAATTTTATCCTAAAATAAAAAAATTTCTGCCTTTTTGCCAAAAAATAAAAGGAATTTCTGTATTTTTGCCCAAAAATAAGGGAAATTTCTGCCTTTTTGTTCCAAAATAAGGGGAATTTCAGGCTTTTTACCTCAAAAAAAGGGAATTTCTGCATTTTTGCCACAAAATATTGAGAATTTCTGCCATTTTGCTCCAAAATATCAAAAATTTCTGCCTTTTTTTCCTGAAATAAGTGAAATTTCTGCAATTTTGCCCCAAAATATTTAAATTTCTGCAATTTAGCCCCAAAATAAGGGAAATTTCTGATATTTTCCCCAAAATAAATGGAATTTCTGAGTTTTGCCCCAAAATAAAGAATTTCTGTCTTTTTGCCCCAACATATAGGGAATTTCTGCATTTTTGCCCCACAATTAGGGGAATTTCTGCAATTTAGCTCCAAAATACGGGGAATTTCTGCTTTTTAGCCCGAAAATAAAATTAATGTATACCTTTTGCCACAAAAAAAGAAATTTTTTCATTTTTGCCCCAAAATTAGAGGAATTTCTGCATTTTTACCTCAAAATAAGTGAAATTTCTGCCTTTTTACCCAAAAAAAACAGAATTTCTGTCTTTTTGCCCCAAAATAATAGGAATTTTTAAATTTTGCCCTGAAATAAGGGAAATTTCTGCAATTTTGCCCCAACATAAAAGAAATTTCTGCCTTTTTGACACAAAATAAGGGGAATTTCTGCATTTTTACCTCAAAATAAGTGAAATTTCTGCCTTTTTACCCAAAAAAAACGGAATTTCTGTCTTTTTGCCCCAAAATAATAGGAATTTTTAAATTTTGCCCTGAAATAAGGGAAATTTCTGCAATTTTGCCCCAACATAAAAGAAATTTCTGCCTTTTTGACACAAAATAAGGGGAATTTCTGCATTTTTGCAACAAAATATTAGGAATTTCTGAGTTTGCCCCAAAATAAGAAAATTTCTGCCTTTTTTTTTTCTGAAATAAGTGAAATTTCTGCAATTTTGCCCCAAAAAAAGGGAAATTTTGGCCTTTTTGTTCCGAAATAAGGGGAATTTCAGCCTTTTTACCTCAAAATAGGGGAATTTCTGCATTTTTGCCACAAAATATTGATAATTTCTGCCATTTTGCTCCAAAATATCAAAAATTTCTGCCTTTTTTCCCTGAAATAAGTTAAATTTCTGCAATCTTGCCCCAAAATAAGTGAAATTTCTGCAATTTTGCCCCAAAATAAGGGAAATTTCTGGAATTTTCCCAAAAATAAATGGAATTTCTGAGTTTTGCCCCAAAATAAAAAGAATTTCTGTCTTTTTGCCCCAACATATAGGAAATTTCTGCATTTTTGCCCCACAATAAGAGGAATTTCTGCAATTTTGCTCCAAAATACGGGGAATTTCTTCTTTTTAGCCCGAAAATAAAAATAATGTATACCTTTTGCCACAAAAAAAAATTTCTTCATTTTTGCCTCAAAATAAGAGGAACTTCTGCATTTTGTCCTCAAAATAAGTGAAATTTCTGGCTTTTTACCCAAAAATAAACGGAATTTCTGTCTTTTTGCCCCAAAATAAAAGGAAATTTTGAATTATTCCCTGAAATAAGTGATATTTCTGCAATTTTCCCCAAAAATAAAAGAAATTTCTGCCTTTTTGCCATAAAATAAGGGCAATTTCTCTCTTTTTGCCCCAAAATAAGGGAAATTTCTGCCTTTTTGTCCCGAAATAAGGGGAATTTTAGCCTTTATACCTCAAAATAAGGGGAATTTCTGCATTTTTGGCAAAAAATATTGAGAATTTCTGCAATTTTGCTCCAAAATATTGAAAATTTCTGACTTTTTTCCCTGAAATAAGTTAAATTTCTGCAATTTTGCCCAAAAATTAGTGAAATTTCTGCAATTTTGCCCCAAAATAAGGGAAATTTCTGGAATTTTCCACAAAATAAATAGAATTTCTGAGTTTTACCCAAAATAAAAGGAATTTCTGTGTTTCAGCCCTAACATATAGGGTATTTCTGCCTTTTTGCCCCACAACTAGGGGAATTTCTGCAATTTTGCTCCAAAATACGGGGAATTTCTGCTTTTTTTCCCAAAAATAAGAGGAATGTATACCTTTTGCCACAAAAAAGCAAAATTTCTTCATTTTTGCCCCAAAATAAGAGGAATTTCTTCCTTTTAACCTCAAAATAAGTGAAATTTCTGCCTTTTTATTCAAAAATAAACGGAATTTCTGTCTTTTTGCCCCAAAATAAAAGGAATTTTTGAATTATGCCCTGAAATAAGTGAAATTTCTGCAATTTTGCCCCAAACTAAGAGAAATTTCTGCCTTTTTGACACAAAATATTAGAAATTTCTGCCTTTTTGCCCCAAAATAAGGAAAATTCCTGCCTTTTTTTCCCTGAAATAAGTGAAATTTCTGCAATTTTGCCCCAAAATAAGTGAAATTTCCGGAATTTTGCCCCAAAATAAGGGAAATTTCTGGACTTTTGCCCCCAAATAAGGGGAATTTCAGCCTTTTTACCTCAAAATAATGGGAATTTCATCATTTTTGCCACAAAATATTAGGAATTTCTGCCTTTTTGCCCCAAAATATAGAATTTCTGTCTTTTTGCCACAACATATAGGGAATTTCTGCATTTTTGCCCCACAATTAGGGGAATTTCTGCAATTTTGCTTCAAATTACAAGGAATTTCTGCTTTTTAGCCCGAAAATAAAAATAATGTATACCTTTTGCCACAAAAAAAGAAATTTTTTTATTTTTGCCCCAAAATAAGAGGAATTTCTGCATTTTTACCTCAAAATAAGTGAAATTTCTGCCTTTTTACTCAACAATAAACGGAATTTCTGTCTTTTTTCCTCTTAATAAAAGGAGTTTTTGAATTATGCCCTGAAATAAGTGATATTTCTGCAATTTTTCCCCAAAATAAAAGAAATTTCTGCCTTTTTGCCACAAAATAAGGGGAATTTCTGTCTTTTTGCCCCAAAATAAGGGAAATTTATCTCTTTTTGCCCCCAAATAAGGGAAATTTCAGCCTTTTTACCTCAAAATAAGGGGAATTTCTGCAATTTTGCCACAAACTATTAGGAATTTCTGCCTTTTTGCTCCAAAATAAGGAAAATTTCTGCCTTTTTTCCATGAAATAAGTGAAATTTCTGCAATTTTGCCCTAAAATAAGGGAAATTTCTGGAATTTTGCCCCAAAATAAGGGAAATTTCTGGAATTTTGCCTCAGAATAAGTGGAATTTCTGAGTTGTGCCCAAAAATGTGGAGAATTTTTGTCTTTTAGCCTCATCATATAGGGAATTTCTGCCTTTTTGCCCCACAATTTGAGGAATTTCTGCAATTTTGCTCCAAAATACAGGCATTTCTGCTATTTTGCCCGAAAATAAGGGGAATGTATACCTTTTGCCACAAAAATGTGAAATTTCTTCATTTTTGCCCCAAAATAAGAGGAATTTCTGCATTTTTACCTCAAAATAAGTGAAATTTCTGCCTTTTTACCCAAAATAAACGGAATTTCTGCCTTTTTGCCCCAAAATAAAAGGAATTTTTGAATTATGCCCTGAAATAAGTGAAATTTCTGCAATTTTGCCCCAAAATAAGTGAAATTTCTGGAATTTTGCCTAAAAATAAGGGAAATTTCTGGAATTTTGCCCCCAAAATAAGGGGAATTTCAGCCTTTTTACCTCAAAATAATGGGAATTTCAGCATTTTTGCCAAAAAATATTAGGAAATTTCTGCCTTTTTGCCCCAAAATAAGGAAAATTTCTGCCTTTTTTTCACTGAAATAAGTGAAATTTCTGCAATTTTGCCCCAAAATAAGTGAAATTTCTGCAATTTTGCCCCAAAAAGGGAAATTTCAGAAATTTTGCCCCAAAATAATTGGAATTTTGAGTTTTGCCCCAAAATAATGAGAATATCTGACTTTTGCCCTAACATATAGGGAATTTTTGCCTTTTTGCCCCGCAATTAGGGGAATTTCTGCAATTTTGCTCCAAAATACGGGGAATTTCTGCCTTTTTGCCCGAAAATAAGGGGAATGTATACCTTTTGCCACAAAAAGGGAAATTCCTTCATTTTTGCCCCAAAATAAGAGAAATTTCTGCCTTTTAACCTCAAAATAAGTGAAATTTCTGCCTTTCTACCCAAAAATAAACAGAATTTCTTTCATTTTGCCCCGAAATAAAAAGAATTTTGGAATTATGCCCTGATATAAGTGAAATTTCTGCAATTTTACCCCAAAATAAAAGAAATTTCTGCCTTTTTGCCACAAAATAAAAGGAATTTCTGTCTTTTTGCCCCAAAATAAGGGAAATTTCTGTCTTTTTGTTCGGAAATAAGGAGAATTTCAGACTTTTTACCTCAAAATAGAGGAATTTCTGCATTTTTGCCACAAAATATTGATAATTTCTGCCATTTTGCTCCAAAATATCAAAAATTTCTGCTTTTTTTCCCTGAAATAAGTGAAATTTCTGCAATGTTGCCCCAAAATAAGTGAAATTTCTGCAATTTTGCCCCAAAATAAGTGAAATTTCCGGAATTTTGCCCCAAAATAAGGAAAATTTCTGGAATTTTGCCCCCAAATAAGGGGAATTTCAGCCTTTTTACCTCAAAATAATGGGAATTTCATCATTTTTGCCACAAAATATTAGGAATTTCTGCCTTTTTGCCCCAAAATAAAGAATTTCTGTCTTTTTGCCACAACATATAGGGAATTTCTGCATTTTTGCCCCACAATTAGGGGAATTTCTGCAATTTTGCTCCAAAATACGGGGAATTTCTGCTTTTTAGCCCGAAAATAAAAATAATGTATACCTTTTGCCACAAAAAAAGAAATTTTTTTATTTTTGCCCCAAAATAAGAGGAATTTCTGCATTTTTACCTCAAAATAAGTGAAATTTCTGCCTTTTTACCCAACAATAAATGGAATTTCTGTCTTTTTTCCCCTTAATAAAAGGAATTTTTGAATTATGCCCTGAAATAAGTGATATTTCTGCAATTTTTCTCCAAAATAAAAGAAATTTCTGCCTTTTTGCCACAAAATAAGGGGAATTTCTGTCTTTTTGCCCCAAAATAAGGGAAATTTATCTCTTTTTGCCCCCAAATAAGGGAAATTTCAGCCTTTTTACCTCAAATTAAGGGGAATTTCTGCAATTTTGCCACAAACTATTAGGAATTACTGCCTTTTTGCTCCAAAATAAGGAAAATTTCTGCCTTTTTTCCATGAAATAAGTGAAATTTCTGCAATTTTGCCCTAAAATAAGGGAAATTTCTGGAATTTTGCCCCAAAATAAGGGAAATTTCTGGAATTTTGCCTCAGAATAAGTGGAATTTCTGAGTTGTGCCCAAAAATGGGGAGAATTTTTGTCTTTTAGCCTCATCATATAGGGAATTTCTGCCTTTTTGCCCCACAATTTGAGGAATTTCTGCAATTTTGCTCCAAAATACAGGCATTTCTGCTATTTTGCCCGAAAATAAGGGGAATGTATACCTTTTGCCACAAAAATGTGAAATTTCTTCATTTTTGCCCCAAAATAAGAGGAATTTCTGCATTTTTACCTCAAAATAAGTGAAATTTCTGCCTTTTTACCCAAAATAAACGGAATTTCTGTCTTTTTGCTCCAAAATAAAAGGAATTTTTGAATTATGCACTGAAATAAGTGAAATTTCTGCAATTTTGCCCCAAAATAAGTGAAATTTCTGGAATTTTGCCCCAAAATAAAGGAAATTTCTGGAATTTTGCCCCCAAAATAAGGGGAATTTCAGCCTTTTTACCTCAAAATAATGGGAATTTCAGCATTTTTGCCACAAAATATTAGGAAATTTCTGCCTTTTTGCCCCAAAATAAGGAAAATTTCTGCCTTTTTTTCACTGAAATAAGTGAAATTTCTGCAATTTTGCCCCAAAATAAGTGAAATTTCTGCAATTTTGCCCCAAAAAGGGAAATTTCAGAAATTTTGCCCCAAAATAATTGGAATTTTGAGTTTTGCCCCAAAATAATGAGAATATCTGACTTTTGCCCTAACATATAGGGAATTTTTGCCTTTTTGCCCCGCAATTAGGGGAATTTCTGCAATTTTGCTCCAAAATACGGGGAATTTCTGCCTTTTTGCCCGAAAATAAGGGGAATGTATACCTTTTGCCACAAAAAAGGGAAATTTCTTCATTTTTGCCCCAAAATAAGAGGAATTTCTGCCTTTTAACCTCAAAATAATGAAATTTCTGCCTTTCTACCCAAAAATAAACAGAATTTCTGTCATTTTGCCCCGAAATAAAAAGAATTTTGGAATTATGCCCTGATATAAGTGAAATTTCTGCAATTTTACCCCAAAATAAAATAAATTTCTGCCTTTTTGCCACAAAATAAAAGGAATTTCTGTCTTTTTGCCCCAAAATAAGGGAAATTTCTGTCTTTTTATTCGGAAATAAGGAGAATTTCAGCCTTTTTACCTCAAAATAGAGGAATTTCTGCATTTTTGCCACAAAATATTGATAATTTCTGCCATTTTGCTCCAAAATATCAAAAATTTCTGCCTTTTTTCCCTGAAATAAGTGAAATTTCTGCAATGTTGCCCCAAAATAAGTGAAATTTCTGCAATTTTGCCCCAAAATAAGTGAAATTTCCGGAATTTTGCCCCAAAGTAAGGAAAATTTCTGGAATTTTGCCCCCAAATAAGGGGAATTTCAGCCTTTTTACCTCAAAATAATGGGAATTTCATCATTTTTGCCACAAAATATTAGGAATTTCTGCCTTTTTGCCCCAAAATAAAGAATTTCTGTCTTTTTGCCACAACATATAGGGAATTTCTGCATTTTTGCCCCACAATTAGGGGAATTTCTGCAATTTTGCTCCAAAATACGGGGAATTTCTGCTTTTTAGCCCGAAAATAAAAATAATGTATACCTTTTGCCACAAAAAAAGAAATTTTTTTATTTTTGCCCAAAAATAAGAGGAATTTCTGCATTTTTACCTCAAAATAAGTGAAATTTCTGCCTTTTTACCCAACAATAAATGGAATTTCTGTCTTTTTTCCCCTTAATAAAAGGAATTTTTGAATTATGCCCTGAAATAAGTGATATTTCTGCAATTTTTCTCCAAAATAAAAGAAATTTCTGCCTTTTTGCCACAAAATAAGGGGAATTTCTGTCTTTTTGCCCAAAAATAAGGGAAATTTATCTCTTTTTGCCCCCAAATAAGGGAAATTTCAGCCTTTTTACCTCAAAATAAGGGGAATTTCTGCAATTTTGCCACAAACTATTAGGAATTTCTGCCTTTTTGCTCCAAAATAAGGCAAATTTCTGCCTTTTTTCCATGAAATAAGTGAAATTTCTGCAATTTTGCCCTAAAATAAGGGAAATTTCTGGAATTTTGCCCCAAAATAAGGGAAATTTCTGGAATTTTGCCTCAGAATAAGTGGAATTTCTGAGTTGTGCCCAAAAATGGGGAGAATTTTTGTCTTTTAGCCTCATCATATAGGGAATTTCTGCCTTTTTGCCCCACAATTTGAGGAATTTCTGCAATTTTGCTCCAAAATACAGGCATTTCTGCTATTTTGCCCGAAAATAAGGGGAATGTATACCTTTTGCCACAAAAATGTGAAATTTCTTCATTTTTGCCCCAAAATAAGAGGAATTTCTGCATTTTTACCTCAAAATAAGTGAAATTTCTGCCTTTTTACCCAAAATAAACGGAATTTCTGTCTTTTTGCTCCAAAATAAAAGGAATTTTTGAATTATGCACTGAAATAAGTGAAATTTCTGCAATTTTGCCCCAAAATAAGTGAAATTTCTGGAATTTTGCCCCAAAATAAAGGAAATTTCTGGAATTTTGCCCCCAAAATAAGGGGAATTTCAGCCTTTTTTCCTCAAAATAATGGGAATTTCAGCATTTTTGCCACAAAATATTAGGAAATTTCTGCCTTTTTGCCCCAAAATAAGGAAAATTTCTGCCTTTTTTTCACTGAAATAAGTGAAATTTCTGCAATTTTGCCCCAAAATAAGTGAAATTTCTGCAATTTTGCCCCAAATAAGGGAAATTTCTGAAATTTTGCCCCAAAATAATTGGAATTTTGAGTTTTGCCCCAAAATAATGAGAATATCTGACTTTTGCCCTAACATATAGGGAATTTTTGCCTTTTTGCCCCGCAATTAGGGGAATTTCTGCAATTTTGCTCCAAAATACGGGGAATTTCTGCCTTTTTGCCCGAAAATAAGGGGAATGTATACCTTTTGCCACAAAAAAGGGAAATTTCTTCATTTTTGCCCCAAAATAAGAGGAATTTCTGCCTTTTAACCTCAAAATAATGAAATTTCTGCCTTTCTACCCAAAAATAAACAGAATTTCTGTCATTTTGCCCCGAAATAAAAAGAATTTTGGAATTATGCCCTGATATAAGTGAAATTTCTGCAATTTTACCCCAAAATAAAAGAAATTTCTGCCTTTTTGCCACACAATAAAAGGAATTTCTGTCTTTTTGCCCCAAAATAAGGGAAATTTCTGTCTTTTTGTTCGGAAATAAGGAGAATTTCAGCCTTTTTACCTCAAAATAGAGGAATTTCTGCATTTTTGCCACAAAATATTGATAATTTCTGCCATTTTGCTCCAAAATATCAAAAATTTCTGCCTTTTTTCCCTGAAATAAGTGAAATTTCTGCAATGTTGCCCCAAAATAAGTGAAATTTCTGCAATTTTGCCCCAAAATAAGGGAAATTTCTGAAATTTTCCCCAAAATAAATGGAATTTCTGAGTTTTGCCCCAAAATAAAAAGAATTTCTGTCTTTTTGCCCCAACATATAGGGAATTTCTGCATTTTTGCCCCACAATTAGAGGAATTTCTGCAATTTTGCTCCAAAATAAGGGGAATTTCTGCTTTTTAGCCCGAAAATAAAAATAATGTATACCTTTTGCCACAAAAAAAAAAAGAAATTTCTTCATTTTTGCCTCAAAACATAAGGAATTTCTGCATTTTTACCTCAAAATAAGTGAAATTTCTGCCTTTTTACCCAAAAATAAACGGAATTTCTGTCTTTTTGCCCCAAAATAAAAAGAATTTTTGAATTATGCCCTGAAATAAGTGAAATTTCTGCAATTTTCCCCAAAATAAAAGAAATTTCTGCTTTTTGCCACAAAATAAGGGCAATTTCTGTCTTTTTGCCCCAAAATAAGGGAAATTTCTGCCTTTTTGTCCCGAAATAAGGGGAATTTCAGCCTTTATACCTCAAAATAAGGGGAATTTCTGCATTTTTGGCACAAAATATTGAGAATTTCTCCAATTTTGCTCCAAAATATTGAAAATTTCTGTCTTTTTTCCCTGAAATAAGTGAAATTTCTGCAATTTTGCCCAAAAATAAGTGAAATTTCTGCAATTTTGCCCCAAAATATGGGAAATTTCTGGAATTTTCCCCAAAATAAATGGAATTTCTGAGTTTTACCCCAAAATAAAAAGAATTTCTGTGTTTTTGCCCCAACATATAGGGAATTGATGCCTTTTTGCCCCACAACTAGGGGAATTTCTGCAATTTTGCTCCAAAATTTGGGGAATTTCTACTTTTTTCTCAAAAATAACAGGAATGCATACCTTTCGCCACAAAAAAGGAAAATTTCTTCATTTTTGCCCCAAAATAATTGGAATTTCTGCCTTTTAACCTCAAAATAAGTGAAATTTCTGCCTTTTTATTCAAAAATAAACGGAATTTATGTCTTTTTGCCCCAAAACAAAAGGAATTTTTAAATTATGCCCTGAAATAAGTGAAATTTCTGCAATTTTGCCCCAAAATAAGAGAAATTTTTGCCTTTTTGACACAAAATATTAGGAATTTCTGCATTTTTGCCCCAAAATAAGGAAAATTCCTGCCTTTTTTTCCCTGAAATAAGTGAAATTTCTGCAATTTTGCCCCAAAATAAGTGAAATTTCTGGAATTTAGTTCCAAAATAAGAGAAATTTCTGGAATTTTGCCCCCAAATAAGGGGAATTTCAGCCTTTTTACCTCAAAATAATGGAAATTTCAGCATTTTTGCCACAAAATATTAGGAATTTCTCCCTTTTGTCCCCAAAATAAGGAAAATTTCTGCTTTTTTTCCCCGAAATAAGTGAAATTTCTGCAATTTTGCCCCAAAATAAGTGAAATTTCTGCAATTTTGCCCCAAAATACGTAAAATTTCTGCAATTTTGCCCAAAAATAAGGGAAATTTCTGGAATTTTGCCCCAAAATAATTGGAATTTCTGAGTTTTGCCCCAAAATAAAAAGAATTTCTGTCTTTTTAACCCAACATATAGGGAATTTCTGCATTTTTGCCTCACAATTAGGATAATTTCTGCAATTTTGCTTCTAAATACGAAGAATTTCTGTTTTTTAGCCCGAAAATAAGGGGAATGTATACCTTTGCCACAAAAAAGGGAAATTTCTTCATTTTTGCCCCAAAATAAGAGGAATTTCTGCCTGTTTACCTCAAAATAAGTGAAATTTCTGCCTTTCTTACCCAAAAAAAAATGGAATTTCTGTCTTTTTGCCCCAAAATAAAATGAATTTTTGAATTATGCCCTGAAATAAGTGAAATTTCTTCAATTTTTCCCCAAAATGTGGAAAATTTCTGACTTTTTGAAAGAAAATTAGGGGAATTTCTGCATTTTTGCCACAAAATATTAGGAATTTCTGCCTTTTTGGCCCAAAATAAAGAAAATTTCTATCTTTCTTCCCTGAAATAAAGGAAATTTCTGCAATTTTGCCCCAAAATAAGGGAAATTTCTGGAATTTTCCCCAAAATAAATAGAATTTCTGAGTTTTACCCCAAAATAAAATGAATTTCTGTGTTCTTGCCCCAACATATAGGGTATTTCTGCCTTTTTGCCCCACAACTAGGGGAATTTCTGTAATTTTGCTCCAAAATACGGGGAATTTCTGCTTTTTTTCCCAAAATTAAGAGGAATGTATACCTTTTGCCACAAAAAGGGAAATTTCTTCATTTTTGCCCCAAAATAAGAGGAATTTCTGCTTTTTAACCTCAAAATAAGTGAAATTTCTGCCTTTTTATTCAAAAATAAACAGAATTTCTGTCTTTTTGCCCCAAAATAAAAGGAATTTTTGAATTATGCCCTGAAATAAGTGAAATTTCTGCAATTTTGCCCCAAAATAAGAGAAATTTCTGCCTTTTTGACACAAAATATTAGGAATTTCTGCATTTTTGCCCCAAAATAAGAAAAATTCCTGCCTTTTTTCCCTGAAATAAGTGAAATTTCTGCAATTTTGCCCCAAAAATAAGTGAAATTTCTGGAATTTTGCCCCAAAATAAGGGAAATTTCTGGAATTTTGCCCCCAAATAAGGGGAATTTCAGCCTTTTTACCTTAAAATAATGGGAATTTCAGCATTTTTGCCACAAAATATTAGGAATTTTGCCTTTTTGCCCCAAAATATCAAAAATTTCTGCCTTTTTTCCCTGAAATAAGTGAAATTTCTGCAATGTTGCCCCAAAATAAGTGAAATTTCTGCAATTTTGCCCAAAAAAAGGGAAATTTCTGGAATTTTCCCCAAAATAAATGGAATTTCTGAGTTTTGCCCCAAAATAAAAGGAATTTCTGTATTTTTGCCCCAACATATAGGGAATTTCTGCATTTTTGCCCCACAATTAGAGGAATTTCTGCAATTTTGCTACAAAATACGGGGAATATCTGCTTTTTAGCCCGAAAATAAAAATAATGTATACTTTTTGCCACAAAAAAAAAGAAATTTCTTCATTTTTGCCTCAAAATAAGAGGAATTTCTGACTTTTTACCCAAAAATAAACGGAATTTCTGTCTTTTTGCCCCAAAATAAAAGGAATTTTTGAATTATGCCCTGAAATAAGTGATATTTCTGCAATTTTTCCCTAAAATAAAAGAAATTTCTGCCTTTTTGCCACAAAATAAGGGCAATTTCTGTCTTTTTGCCACAAAATAAGGAAAACTCATGCCTTTTTGCCCCCAAATAAGGGGAATTTCAGCCTTTTTACCTCAAAATAAGGGGAATTTCTGCATTTTTGCCAAAAATATTAGGAATTTCTGCCTTTTTGCTCCAAAATAAGGAAAATTTCTGCCTTTTTTCCATGAAATAAGTGAAATTTCTGCAATTTTGCCCTAAAATAAGGGCAATTTTTGCAATTTTGCCCCAAAATAAGGGAAATTTCTGAAATTTTGCCCCAGAATAAGTGGAATTTCTGAGTTTGCCCAAAAATGTGGAGAATTTTTGTCTTTTTGCCTACACATATAGGGAATTTCTGCCTTTTTGCCCCACAATTAGGGGAATTTCTGCAATTTTCCTCCAAAATACGGGAATTTCTGCTTTTTTGCCCGAAAATAAGGGGAATGTATACCTTTTGCCACAAAAAAATGGAAATTTCTTCATTTTTGCCCCAAAATAAGAGGAATTTCTGCATTTTTACCTCAAAATAAGTGAAATTTCTACCTTTTTACCCAAAATAAACGGAATTTCTCTCTTTTTGCCCCAAAATAAAAGGAATTTTTGAATTATGCCCTGAAATAAGTGAAATTTCTGCAATTTTGCCCCAAAATAAAGATAATTTCTGCCTTTTTGACACAAAATAAAGGAAATTTCTGCATTTTTACCAAAAAATATTAAGAATTTCTGCCTTTTTGCCCCAAAATAAGGAAAATTTCTGCATTTTTCCCTAAAGTAAGTGAAATTTCTGCAATTTTGCCCCAAAATACGTGAAATTTCTGCAGTTTTGCCCCAAAATAAGTAAAATTTCTGCAATTTTGCCCAAACATAAAAGAAATTTTTGGAATTTTGCCCCAAAATAAGTGGAATTTCTGAGTTTTGACCCAAAATAAAAAGAATTTCTGTCTTTTTCCCCAACATATAGGGAATGTCTGCATTTTTGCCCCACAATTAGGAGAATTTTTGCAATTTTGCTCCAAAATACGGGGAATTTCTGCTTTTTAGCGCGAAAATAAGGGGAATGTATACCTTTTGCCACAAAAGGCAAATTTCTTCATTTTTGCCCCAAAATAAGAGGAATTTCTGCATTTTTACCTCAAAATAAGTGAAATTTCTGCCTTTCATACCCAAAAATAAATGGAATTTCTGTCTTTTTGCCCCAAAATAAAAGGAATTTTTGAATTATGCCCTGAAATAAATGAAATTTCTTCAATTTTGCCTCAAAATAAGGGAAATTTTTGACTTTTTGACACAAAATAAGAGGAATTTCTGCATTTTTACCACAAAATATTAGGAATTTCTGCCTTTTTGCCCAAAAATAAGAAAAATTTCTCTCTTTCTTCACTAAAATAAAGGAAATTTCTGCAATTTTGCCCCAAAATAAGTGAAATTTCTGCAATTTTGCCCCAAAATAAGTGGAATTTCTGAGTTTTGCCCCAAAATAAGGAGAATTTCTGTCTTTTTGCCCCAACAAATAGAAAATTTCTCCCTTTTTTCCCCACAACTTGGGGAATTTCTGCAATTTTGCTCCAAAATACAGGGAATTTCTGCTTTTTTTCCCAAAAATAAGGGTAATGTATACCTTTTGCCACAAAAAAGGGAAATTTCTTAATTTTTGCCCCCAAATAATAGGAATTTCTGCCTTTTTACATCAAAATAAGTGAAATTTTTGCCTTTTTACCAAAAATAAACGGAATTTCTGTCTTTTTGCCCAAAAATAAAAGGAATTTTTGAATTATGCCCTGAAATAAGTGAAATTTCTGCAATTTTACCGCAAAATAAAAGAAATTTCTGCCTTTTTGCCACAAAATAAGAGCAATTTCTGTCTTTTTGCCCCAAAATAAGGGAAATTTCTGCCTTTTTGTCCCGAAATAAGGGGAATTTCAGCCTTTATACATCAAAATAAAGGGAATTTCTGCATTTTTGGCACAAAATATTGAGAATTTCTGCTATTTTGCTCCAAAATATTGAAAATTTCTGTTTTTTTTCCCTGAAATAAGTGAAATTTCTGCAATTTTGCCCCAAATTAAGTGAAATTTCTGCAATTTGCCCCAAAATAATGGAAATTTCTGGAATTTTCCCCAAAATAAATGGAATTTCTGAGTTTTACCCCAAAATAAAAAGAATTTCTGTGTTTTTGCCCCAACATATAGGGAATTTCTGCCTTTTTGCCCCACAACTAGGGGAATTTCTGCAATTTTGCTCCAAAATACGGGGAATTTCTGCTTTTTTACCCAATAATAATAGGAATGTATACCTTTTGACACAAAAAAGGGAAATTTCTTCATTTTTGCCCCAAAATAAGAGGAATTTCTGCCTTTTAACCTCAAAATAAGTGAAATTTCTGCCTTTCTACCCAAAAATAAACGGAATTTCTGTCATTTTGCCCTGAAATAAAAAGAATTTTTGAATTATGCCGTAATAAGTAAAATTTCTGCAATTTTACCCCAAAATAAAAGAAATTTCTGCCTTTTTGCCACAAAATAAAAGGAATTTCTGTCTTTTTGCCCAAAAATAAGGAAATTTCTGCCTTTTTGTTCCAAAATAAGAAGAATTTCAGGCCTTTTACCTCAAAATAAAGGGAATTTCTGCATTTTTGCCACAAAATATTGAGAATTTCTGCCATTTTGCTCCAAAATATCGAAAATATCTGCCTTTTTTTCCAGAAATAAGTGAAATTTCTGCAATTTTGCCCTAAAATAAGTGAAATTTCTGCAATTTAGCCCCAAAATAAGGGAAATTTTTGGAATTTTCCCCAAAATAAATGGAATTTCGGGGTTTTGCCCCAAAATAAAGAATTTCTGACTTTTTGCCCCAACATATAGGGAATTTCTGCATTTTTGCCACACAATTAGGGGTTTTTCTGCAATTTTGCTCCAAAATACGTGGAATTTTTCCTTTTTTGCCCGAAAATAAGGGGAATGTATACCTTTTGCCACAAAAAAGGGAAATTTCTTCATTTTTGCCCCAAAATAAGAGGAATTTCTTCCTTTTTACCTCAAAATAAGTAAAATTTCTGCCTTTTTACCCAAAAATAAAAAGAATTTCTGTCTTTTTGCCCCAAAATAAAAGGAATTTTTGAATTTTGCCCTGAAATAAGTGAAATTTATGCAATTTTACCCCAAAATAAGGGAAATTTCTGTAATTTTGCCCCAAAATAAGTGGAATTTCTGAGTTTTTTCCCAAAATAAGGAGAATTTCTGTCTTTTTGTTCCAACATATAGGGAATTTCTGCCTTTTTGCCCCACAATTAGGGGATTTTCTGCAATTTTGCACCGAAATACGGGGAATTTCTGCTTTTTTGCCCGAAAATAAGGGGAATGTATACCTTTTGCCACAAAAAAGGGAAATTTCTTCATTTTTGCCCCAAAATAAGAGGAATTTCTTGCTTTCTACCTCAAATTAAATGAAATTTCTGACTTTTTACCCAAAAATAAACGTAATTTCTTTCTTTTTGCCCCAAAATAAAAGAAATTTTTGGATTTTGCAGTGAAATAAGTGAAATTTCTGCAATTTTGCCCAAAAATAAGTGAAATTTCTGCAATTTTGCCCCAAAATAAGGGAAATTTCTGGAATTTTCCCCAAAATAAATGGAATTTCTGAGTTTTACCCCAAAATAAAAAGAATTTCTGTGTTTTTGCCCCAACATATAGGGAATTTCTGCCTTTTTGCCCCACAACTAGGGGAATTTCTGCAATTTTGCTCCAAAATACGGGGAATTTCTGCTTTTTTTCCCAATAATAATAGGAATGTATACCTTTTGCCACAAAAAAGGGAAATTTCTTCATTTTTGCCCCAAAATAAGAGGAATTTCTGCCTTTTAACCTCAAAATAAGTGAAATTTCTGCCTTTCTACCCAAAAATAAACGGAATTTCTGTCATTTTGCCCTGAAATAAAAAGAATTTTTGAATTATGCCCTAATAAGTAAAATTTCTGCAATTTTACCCCAAAATAAAAGAAATTTCTGCCTTTTTGCCACAAAATAAAAGGAATTTCTGTCTTTTTGCCCAAAAATAAAGGAAATTTCTGCCTTTTTGTTCCAAAATAAGGGGAATTTCAGCCCTTTTACCTCAAAATAAAGGGAATTTCTGCATTTTTGCCACAAAATATTGAGAATTTCTGCCATTTTGCTCCAAAATATCGAAAATTTCTGCCTTTTTTTCCTGAAATAAGTGAAATTTCTGCAATTTTGCCCCAAAATAAGTGAAATTTCTGCAATTTAGCCCCAAAATAAGGAAAATTTTCAGAATTTTCCCCAAAATAAATGGAATTTCGGGGTTTTGCCCCAAAATAAAGAATTTCTGACTTTTTGCCCCAACATATAGGGAATTTCTGCATTTTTGCCACACAATTAGGGGTTTTCTGCAATTTTGCTCCAAAATACGTGGAATTTTTGCTTTTTTGCCCGAAAATAAGGGGAATGTATACCTTTTGCCACAAAAAAGGGAAATTTCTTCATTTTTGCCCCAAAATAAGAGGAATTTCTTCCTTTTTACCTCAAAATAAGTAAAATTTCTTCCTTTTTACCCAAAAATAAACGGAATTTCTGTCTTTTTGCCCCAAAATAAAAGGAATTTTTGAATTTTGCACTGAAATAAGTGAAATTTATGCAATTTTACCCCAAAATAAGGAAAATTTCTGTAATTTTGCCCCAAAATAAGTGGAATTTCTGAGTTTTTTCCCAAACTAAGGAGAATTTCTGTCTTTTTGCCCCAACACATAGGGAATTTCTGCCTTTTTGCCCCACAATTAGGGGATTTTCTGCAATTTTGCTCCGAAATACGGGGAATTTCTGCTTTTTTGCCCGAAAATAAGGGGAATGTATACCTTTTGCCACAAAAAAGGGAAATTTCTTCATTTTTGCCCCAAAATAAGAGGAATTTCTTGCTTTCTACCTCAAATTAAGTGAAATTTCTGACTTTTTACACAAAAATAAACGGAATTTCTGTCTTTTTGCCCCAAAATAAAAGAAATTTTTGAATTTTGCAGTGAAATAAGTGAAATTTCTGATTTTGCCCAAAAATAAGTGAAATTTCTGCAATTTTGCCCCAAAATAAGGGAAATTTCTGGAATTTTCCCCAAAATAAATGGAATTTCTGAGTTTTACCCCAAAATAAAAAGAATTTCTGTGTTTTTGCACCAACATATAGGGAATTTCTGCCTTTTTGCCCCACAACTAGGGGAATTTCTGCAATTTTGCTCCAAAATACGGGGAATTTCTGCTTTCTTTCCCAATAATAATAGGAATGTATACCTTTTGCCACAAAAAAGGGAAATTTCTTCATTTTTGCCCCAAAATAAGAGGAATTTCTGCCTTTTAACCTCAAAATAAGTGAAATTTCTGCCTTTCTACCCAAAAATAAACGGAATTTCTGTCATTTTGCCCTGAAATAAAAAGAATTTTTAAATTATGCCCTAATAAGTAAAATTTATGCAATTTTACCCCAAAATAAAAGAAATTCTGCCTTTTTGCCACAAAATAAAAGGAATTTCTGTCCTTTTGCCCAAAAATAAGGGAAATTTCTGCCTTTTTGTTCCAAAATAAGAAGAATTTCAGCTCTTTTACCTCAAAATAAAGGGAATTTCTGCATTTTTGCCACAAAATATTGAGAATTTTTGCCATTTTGCTCCAAAATATCGAAAATATCTGCCTTTTTTTCCTGAAATAAGTGAAATTTCTGCAATTTTGCCCCAAAATAAGTGAAATTTCTTCAATTTTGCCCCAAAACAAGGAAAATTTCTGGAATTTTGCCCCAAAATAAGTGGAATTTCTGAGTTTTGCCCCAAAATAAAGAGAATTTCTGTCTTTTTGCCCCAACATATAGGGAATTTCTAACTTTTTGCCCCACAATTAGGGGAATTTCTGCAATTTTGCTCCAAAATACGGGGAATTTCTGCCTTTTTCCCGAAAATAAGAAGAATGCATACCTTTGTGCCATAAAAAGTGGAAATTTCTTTATTTTTGCTCCAAAATAAGGGGAATTTCTGCTTTTTTGCCTCTAATTAAGTGGAATTTCTGTCTTTTTCCCCAAAAAGAGGTAATTTCTGTCTTGTTTGCCCCAAAATATGGAAAATTTCTGACTTATTACCCTTAAATAAGTGAAATTTCTGCAATTTTGCCCCAAAATAAGTGAAAATTCTGCCCGTTTGTCCCCAAATAAGGGGAATTTCAGCCTTTTTACCTCAAAATAAGGGGAATTTCTGCATTTTTGCCCCAAAATATGGGAAATTTCTTCCATTTTGCCCCAAAATAAGAAAAATTTCTGCAATTTTGTACCAAAATAAAAGAAATTTCTGCCTTTTGCTCCAAAATAAGAAAATTTCAACTTTTTTTCTGAAATAAGTGAAATTTCTGCAATTTTGCCCGAAAATAAGGGAAATTTCTGGAATTTTGCCCCAAATTAAGTGGAATTTCTGAGTTTTGCCCCAAAATAAGGAGAATTTCTGTCTTTTTGCCCCAACATATAAAGAATTTCTGCCTTTTTGCCCCACAATTAGGGGAATTTCTGCAATTTTGCTCCAAAATACGAGGAATTTCTGCCTTTTTGCCCGCAAATAAGAAGAATGCATACCTTTTTGCCATAAAAAAAAGAAAATTTCTTCATTTTTGCTCCATATTAATGGGAATTTCTGCTTTTTTGCCTCTAAATAAGTGGAATTTTTTTTCCCTCAAAACAAAGAAAATTTCTGTCTTTTTTGCACCAAAATAAGGAAATTTCTGACTTATTACCCTGAAGTAAGTGAAATTTCTGCAATTTTGCCCCAAAATAAAGGGAAATGTCTTTCTTTTTGCCCCCAAATAAGGGGAATTTCACTCTTTTTACCTCAAAATAAGGGGAATTTCTGCAGTTTTGCCACAAAATATAAGAATTTCTGCTTTTTTGCCCCAAAATAAGGAAAATTTCTGCCTTTTTTCCCTGAAATATGTGAAATTTCTGCAATTTTGCCCCAAAATAAGTGAAATTTCTGCAATTTTGCCCCAAAATAAGAGAAATTTCTGGAATTTTGCTCCAAAATAAGTGGAATTTCTGAGTTTTGCACCAAAATAAGGCGAATTTCTGTCTTTTTGCCCCAACATATAGAGAATTTAATGCCTTTTTGCCCTACAATTAGATGAATTTCTGCATTTGTGCTCCAAAATACGGGGAATTTCTGCCTTTTTGCCCAAAAATAAGAAGAATGCATACCTTTTTGCCATAAAAAAAAAGGGAAATTTCTTCATTTTTGCTCCAAAATAAGGGGAATTTCTCCTTTTTTGCCTCTAAAAAAGTGGAATTTCGGTTTTTTTCCCCCAAAACAAAGGGAATTTCTGTCTTTTTTGCCCCCAAAAAAAGGAAAATTTCTACCTTTTTTCCTGAAATAAGAGAAATTTTTGCAATTTTGCCACAAAATAAGGGAAATTTCTGCAATTTTGCCCCAAAATAAGGGAAATATCTGGAATTTTGCCACAAATAAGTGGAATTTCTGAGTTTTGCCCCAAAATAAGGAGAATTTCTTTTTTTGCCCTAACATTTAGGGAATTTCTGCATTTGCCCCACAGTTAGGGGAATTTCTGCAATTTTGCTCCAAAATACAGGGAATTTCTGCCTTTTTGCCCGAAAATAAAAAGAATGCATACCTTTTTACCATAAAAAAATGAAATTTCTTCATTTTTGCTCCAAAATAAGGGGAATTTCTGCTTTTTTGTCTCTAAATAAGTGGAATTTCTGTCTTTTTCCCCCAAAACAAAGGGAATTCCTGTATTTTTTGCCCCAAAATAAGGAAAATTTCTGACTTATTACCCTGAAATAAGTGAAATTTCTGCAATTTTGCCCCAAAATACTGGAAATTTCTGCTTTTTTGCCCCAAAATAAGGGGAATTTCAGCCTTTTTACCTCAAAATAAGGGGAATTTCTGCATTTTTGCCACAAAACATTAGGAATTTCTGCGTTTTTGCCCCAAAATAAGGAAAATTTCTGACTTTTTTTCCTGAAATATGTGAAATTTCTGCAATTTTGCCACAAAATAAGTGAAATTTCTGCAATTTTGCCCCAAAATAAGGGAAATTTCTGGAATTTTGCAACAAAATAAGTGGAATTTCTGAGTTTTGCCCCAAAATAAGGAGAATTTCTGTATTTTTGCCCCAACATATAGGGAATTTCTGCCTTTTTGCCCCACAATTAGGGGAATTTCTGCAATTTTGCTACAAAATATGGGGAATTTCTGCCTTTTTGCCCCAAAATAAGAAAAATTTCTGCAATTTTGTAGCAAAATAATAAAAATTTCTGCCTTTTTGCCCCCAAATAAGAAAATTTCTGCATGTTTTCTGAAATAAGTGAAATTTCTGCAATTTTGTTTCAAAATAAGTGAAATTTTTGCAATTTTGCCCCAAAATATGTGAAATTTCTGAAATTTTCCCCGAAAATAAGTGGAATTTTTGAGTTTTGCCCCAAAATAAGGAGAATTTCTGTTTTTTTGCCCCAACATATAGGGTATTTCTGCCTTTTTGCCCACATTTAGGGGAATTTCTGCAATTTTGCTCCAAAATAAGGGGAATTTCTGCTTTTTTGCCTCTAAATAAGTGGAATTTCTGTCTTTTTCCCCAAAGACAAAAAGAATTTCTGTATTTTTTCCCAAAAATAAAGAAAATTTCTGACTTATTACCCTGAAATAAGTGAAATTTCTGCAATTTTGCCCCAAAATAAGGGAAAATTCTGCCTTTTTGCCCCAAAATAAAAGGAATTTCTGCCTTTTTACCTCAAAATAAGGGGAATTTCTGCATTTTTGCCACAAAATATTAGGAATTTTAGAATTTTTGACCCAAAATAAGGAAAATTTCTGCTTTTTTTCCCTGCCATTTTGCCATAAAAAAAGGGAAATATCTTCATTTTTGCTCCAAAATAAGGGGAATTTCTCCTTTTTGCCTCTAAATAAGTGGAATTTCTGTTTTTTTCCCCCAAAACAAAGGGAATTCCTGTCTTTTTTGCCCCAAAATAAAGAAAATTACTGACTTATTACTTACCCTAAAATAAGTGAAATTTCTGCAATTTTGCCCCAAAATAATGGAAATTTTTGCTTTTTTGCCCCTAAATATAGGGAATTTCAGCCTTTTTACCTCAAAATAAGGGGAATTTCTGCATTTTTGCCACAAAATATTAGGAATTTCTGTCTTTTTGCCCCAAAATAAGAAATTTTTCGGCCTTTTTTCCCTAAAATAAGTGAAATTTCTGCAATTTTGCCCCAAAATAAGTGAAATTTCTGCAATTTTGCCCCAAAATAAGATAAATTTCTGGAATTTTTCAACAAAATAAGTGGAATTTCTGAGTTTTGCCCCAAAATAAGGAGAATTTCTGTCTTTTTACCCCAACATATAGGGAATATCTGCCTTTTTGCCCCTCAATTGAAGGAATTTCTGCAATTTTGCTACAAAATATGGGGAATATCTGCCTTTTTGCTCAAAAATAAAAAGAATGCATACATTTTTGCCATAAAAAAGAGAAATTTCTTCATTATTGCTCCAAAATAAGGGGAATTTCTGTTTTTTGCCGCTAAATAAGTGGAATTTCTGTCTTTTTCCTCCAAAACAAAGGGAATTTCTGTCTTTTTTGCTCCAAAATAAGGAAAAATTCTGACTTATTACCCTGACATAAGTGAAATTTCTGCAATTTTGCCCCAAAATAAGGAAAATTTCTGCCTTTTTTTCCTGAATTAAGTGAAATTTCTGCAATTTTGCTCCAAAATAAGTGAAAATTCTGCCTTTTTGCCCCCAAATAAGGGGAATTTCAACCTTTTTACCTCAAAATAATGGGAATTTCTGCATTTTTGCCCCAAAATATGGGAAATTTCTGCAATTTTGTAGCAAAATAATAGAAATTTCTGCCTTTTTGCCCCCAAATAAGAAAATTTCTGCATTTTTTTCTGAAATAAGTGAAATTTCTGCTATTTTGCCCCAAAATAGTGAAATTTCTGCAATTTTGCCCCAAAATATGTGAAATTTCTGAAATTTTCCCCGAAATAAGTGGATTTTTTGAGTTTTGGCCATAAATAAGGAGAATTTCTGTCTTTTTGCCCCAACATATAGGGAATTTCTGCTTTTTGCCCACATTTAGGGGAATTTCTGCAATTTTGCTGCAAAATAAGGGGAATTTCTGCTTTTTTGCCTCTAAATAAGTGGAATTTCTGTCTTTTTCCCCCAAAACAAATGAATTTCTGTATTTTTTTTCCCAAAATAAGGAAAATTTCTGACTTATTACCCTGAAATATGTGAAATTTCTGCAATTTTGCCCCAAAATAAGGGAAATTTCTGCCTTTTTGCCCCCAAATAAAGGGAATTTCAGCCTTTTTACCTCAAAATAAGGGGAATTTCTGCATTTTTACCCCAAAATATGGGAAATTTCTGCCTTTTTGCCCCAAAATAAGAAAAATTTCTGCAATTTTGTACAAAAATAAAAGAAATTTCTGCCTTTTTGGCTCAAAATAAGAAAATTTCTGCTTTTTTTCCTGAAATAAGTGAAATTTTTGCAATTTTGCCCCAAAATAAGTGGAATTTCTGAGTTTTGCCCCAAAATAAGGAGAATTTCTGTTTTTTGCCCCAACATATATGGAATTTCTGCCTTTTTGCCCCACAATTAGGGGAATTTCTGCAATTATGCTTCAAAATATAAGGAATTTTTACCTTTTTGCCCAAAAATAAAAAGAATGCATACATTTTTGCCATAAAAAAGGGAAATTTCTTCATTATTGCTTCAAAATAATAGGAATTTCTGCATTTTTGCTTCTAAATAAGTGTTATTTCTGTCTTTTCCCCCCAAAACAAAGGGAATTTCTGTGTTTTTTGCCCCAAAATAAAGAAAATTTCTGACTTATTACCCTGAAATAAGTGAAATTTCTGCAATTTTGCCCCAAAATAATGGAAATTTCTGCCTTTTTGCCACCAAATAAGGGGAATTTCAGCCTATTTACCTCAAAATAAGGGGAATTTCTGCATTTTTGCCACAAAATATTAGAAATTTCTGCATTTTTGCCTAAAAATAAGGAAAATTTTTGCCTTTTTCCCTGAAATAAGTGAAATTTCTGCAATTTTGCCCAAAAATAAGTGAAATTTCTGCTTTTTTGCCCCCAAATAAGGGGAAATTCAGCCTTTTTACTTCAAAATAAAAGAAATTTCTGCATTTTTGCCCCAAAAAATGTTAAATTTCTGCCCTTTTGCCCCAAAATAAGAAAAATTTCTGCAATTTTGTACCAACATAATAGAAATTTCTGCCTTTTTGCCCCCAAATAAGAAAGTTTCTGCTTTTTTTTCTGAAATAAGTGCAATTTCTGCAATCTTGCCCCAAAATAAGTAAAATTTCTGCAATTTTGCCCCAAAATACGTGAAATTTCTGGATATTTTCCCAAAAATAAGTGGAATTTCTGAGTTTTGCCCCAAAATAAGGAGAATATCTGTCTTTTTGCCCTAACATATAGGGAATTTCTGCATTTTTGCCCCACTTTTAGAGGAATTTCTGCAATTTTGCTCCAGAATACCAGGAATTTCTGCCTTTAGCCCGAAAATAATAGAATGCATACCTTTCTGCCATATAAAAGGGAAATTTCTTCATTTTTGCTACATAATAAAGGGAATTTCTGCTTTTTTGCCTCTAAATAAGTGGAATTTCTTTCTTTTCCCCCCCAAAAAAGGAAATATTGTATTTTTGCCAGAAATAAGGAAAATTTCTGACTTATTACCCTGAAATAAGTGAAATTTCTGCAATTTTGCCCCAAAATAAGGGAAATTTCTGCCTTTTTGCCCCCAAATAAGGGGAATTTCTGAGTTTTACCCCAAAATAAGGAGAATTTCTGTCTTTTTACCCAAACATATAGGGAATTTCTGCTTTTTGGCCCCACAATTGGGGGAATTTCTGATATTTTGCTACAAAATACGAGGAATTTCTGCCTTTTTGCCCAAGAATAAGAAGAATGCACAACTATTTGCCATAAAAAAGAGAAATTTCTTCATTTTTGCTCCAAAATAAAGGGAATTTCTGCTTTTTTGCCTGTAAATAAGTGGAATTTCTGTCTTTTTCCCCCAAAACAAAGAAAATTTCTGTCTTTTTAGCCCCAAAATACAGAAAATTTCTGACTTATAACCCTGAAATAAGTGAAATTTCTGCAATTTTGCCCCAAAAAAATGGAAATTTCTGCCTTTTTGCCCCAAAATAAGGGGAATTTCAGCCTTTTACCACAAAATAATGGGAATTTCTGCATTTTTGCCACAAAATATTAGTAATTTCTGCGTTTTTGCCCTGAAATAAGGAAAATTTCTGACTTTTTTCCCTGAAATAAGTGAAATTTCTGCAATTTTGCCCCAAAATACGTGAAATTTCTGCAATTTTGCCCCAAACTAAGGGAAATTTCTGAAATTTTGCCCCAAAATAAGTGGAATTTCTGAGTTTTGCCCCAAAAAAAGGAGAATTTCTGTCTTTTTGCCCCAACATATAGGGAATTTCTGCCTTTTTGCCTCACAATTAAAGGAATTTCTGCAATTTTGCTACAAAATATGGGGAATTTTTGCTTTTTTGCCCAAAAATATAAAGAATGCATACATTTTTGCCATAAAAAAGGGAAATTTCTTCATTATTGCTCCAAAACAAGGGGAATTTCTGCTTTTTTGCCTCTAAATAAGTGTTATTTCTGTCTTTTTCCCCCAAAACAAAGGGAATTTTTGTATTTTTTGCCCCAAAATAAGGAAAATTTCTGAGTTATTACCCTGAAATAAGTGAAATTTCTGCAATTTTGCCCCAAAATAAGGGAAATTTCTGCCTTTTTGCCCCCAAATAAGGGGAATTTCAGCCTTTTTACCTCAAAATAAGGGGAATTTCTGCATTTTTGCCAAAAAATATTAGAAATTTCTGCATTTTTGCCTAAAAATAAGGAAAATTTTTCCCTTTTTTCCCTTAAATAAGTGAAATTTCTGCAATTTTGTCCAAAAATAAGTGAAATTTCTGCCTTTTTGCCCCCAAATACGAAGAAATTCAGCCTTTTTACCTCAAAATAAAAGAAATTTCTGCATTTTTGCCTCAAAATATGGGAAATTTCTGCCTTTTTGCCCCAAAATAAGAAAAATTTCTGCAATTTTGTACCAACATAATAGAAATTTCTGCCTTTTTGCCCCAAATAAGAAAATTTCTGTTTTTTTATTTGAAATAAGTGCAATTTCTGCAATTTTGCCCCAAAATAAGTGAAATTTCTGCAATTTTGCCCCAAAATAAATGAAATTTCTTGACATTTGCCCAAAAATAAGTAGAATTTCTGAGTTTTGTTCCAAAATAAGGAGAATTTCTGTTTTTTGCCCCCAAATAAGGGGAATTTCGGCCTTTTTACCTCAAAATAAGGGGAATTTCTGCATTTTTGCCTAAAAATAAAAAAAATTTTTGACTTATTACCCGGAAATAAGTAAAATTTCTGCTATTTTGCCCCAAAATAAAGGAATTTTCTGCATTTTTGCTTCCAAATAAGCGGAATTTCGGCCTTTTTACCTCAAAATAAGGCGAATTTCTGCATTTTTGCCACAAAATATTAGGAATTTCTGCCTTTTTGCCTCAAAATAAGAAAAATTTCTGCCTTTTTCCCTAAAATAAGTGAAATTTCTGCAATTTTGCCCCAAAATAAGTGAAATTTCTGCAATTTTGCCCCAAAATAAGGGAAATTTCTGGAATTTTGCCCCAAAATAAGTGGAATTTCTGAGTTTTGCCCCAAAATAAGGAGAATATCTGTCTTTTTGCCCTAACATATAGGGAATTTCTGCATTTTTGCCCCACAATTAGGGGAATTACTGCAATTTTGCTCCAAAATACCGGGAATTTCTGCCTTTTTGCCCGAAAATAAGAATGCATAAGTTTTTGCCATAAAAAAGGGAAATTTCTTCATTTTTGCTCCAAAATAAGTGGAATTTCTGCTTTTTTGCCTCTAAATAAGTAAAATTTCTGTCTTTTCCCCCCAAAAAAGGGAATTTTTGTATTTTTGCCAGAAATAAGGAAAATTTCTGACTTATTGCCCTGAAATAAGTGAAATTTCTGCAATTTTGCCCCAAAATAAGGGAAATTTCTGCCTTTTTGCCCCCAAATAATGGGAATTTCAGCCTTTTTACCTCAAACTAAGGGTAATTTCTGTATTTGCCACAAAATATTAGGAATTTCTGCCTTTTTGCCCCAAAATTAGGAAAATTTCTGCCTTATTTCCCTGAAATAAATGAAATTTCTGCCATTTTGACACAAAATAAGTGAAATTTCTGCAATTCTGCCCCAAAATAAGGGAAATTTCTGGAATTTTGCCACAAAATAAGTGGAATTTCTGAGTTTTGCCCCAAAATAAGAAGAATTTCTGTCTTTTTGCCACAACATATAGGGAATTTCTGTCTTTTTGCCCCACAATTAGGGGAATTTCTGCAATTTTGCTTTAAAATAGGAGGAATTTCTGCCTTATTGCCCGAAAATAAGAAGAATGCATAACTTTTTGCCATTAAAAAGGGAAATTTCTTCATTTTTGCTCCAGAATAAAGGGAATTTCTGCTTTTTTGCCTCTAAATAAGTGGAATTTCTGTCTTTTTCCCTTAAACAAAGTAAATTTCTGTCTTTTTTGCCAGAAAAATAAAGAAAATTTCTGACTTATTACCCTGAAATAAGTGAAATTTCTGCAATTTTGCCCCAAAATAAGGGAAATTTTTGCATTTTTGCCCCCAAATAAGGGGAATTTCAGCCTTTTTACCTCAAAATAAGAGGAATTTCTTCATTTTTGCCACAAAATATTAGGAATTTCTGCCTTTTTGTCCCAAAATAAGGAAATTTTCTGCCTTTTTTCCCTGAAATAAGTGAAATTTCTGCAATTTTGCCCTAAAATAAGTGAAATTTCTGCAATTTTGCCCCAAAATAAGGGAAATTTCTGGAATTTTGCCCCAAAATAAGTGGAATTACTGAGTTTTGCCCCAAAATAAGGAGAATTTCTGTCTTTTTGCCCCAACATATAGAAAATTTCTGCCTTTTTGCCTCACAATTAGGGAAATTTCTGCAATTTTGCTCCTAAATACGAGGAATTTCTGCCTTTTTGCCCGAAAATAAGAAAAATGCATACCTTTTTGCCATAAAAAAGGAAAATGTCTTCATTTTTGCTCCAAAATAAGAGGAATTTCTGATTTTTTGCCTCTAAATAAGTGGAATTTCTGTCTTTTTCTCCCAAAAGAAAGGAAATTTCTGTCTTCTTTGCCGCAAAATAAGGAAAAATTCTGACTTATTACCCTGAAGTAAGTGAATAATCTGCAATTTTTTTTCCCAAAATAAGGAAAATTTCTGCCTTTTTGCCCCCAAATAAGGGGAATTTAAGCCTTTTTACCTCAAAATAAGGGGAATTTCTGCATTTTTGCCAAAAAATATTATGAATTTCTCCCTTTTTGCCCCAAAATAAGGAAAATTTCTGCCTTTTATCTCTGAAATAAGTGAAATTTCTGCAATTTTGCCCCAAAATAAGTGAAATTTCTGCAATTTTGCCCCAAAATAAAGGAAATTTCTGCATTTTTGCCCTCAAATAAGGGGAAATTCAGACTTTTTACCTCAAAATAAGCGTCATTTCTGCATTTTTACCACAAAATATTAGGAATTTCTGCCTTTTTGCCCCAAAATAAGAAAATTTCTGCTTATTTTCCCTGAAATAATTGAAATTTCTGCAATTTTGCCCCAAAATAAGTGAAATTTCTGCAATTTTGCCCCAAAGTAAGGGAAATTTCTGGAATGTTGCCCCAAAATAAGTGGAATTTTTGAGTATTGCCCCAAAATAAGAAGAATTTCTGTCTTTTTGCCCCAACATATATGGAATTTTTGCCTTTTTGCCCCACAATTAGAGGAATTTCTGCAATTTTGCTCCAAAATACGGAGAATTTCTGCCTTTTTGCCCGAAAATAGGAAGAATGCATAACTTTTTACCATAAAAAAGGAAAATTTCTTCATTTTTGCTCCAAAATAAGAAAAATTTCTGCTTTTTTTGCCTCTAAATAAGTGGAATTTCTGTCTTTTTCCCCAAAAAGAAACAGAATTTCTGTCTTTTATGCGACAAAATAAGGAAAAATTCTGACTTATTACCCTAAGGTAAGTGAAATTTCTGCAATTTTGCCCCAAAATAAGAGAAATTTCTGCCTTTTTGCCCCCAAATAAAAGGAATTTCAGCCTTTTTACTACAAAATAAGAGGAATTTTTGCATTTTTGCCACAAAATATTAGGAATTTCTTCCTTTTTGCCCCAAAATAAAGAAAATTTCTGCCTTTTTTTCCTGAAATAAGTGAAATTTCTGGAATTTTGCCCCAAAATAAGGGAAATTTCTGCCTTTTTGCCCCAAATAAGGGGATTTTCAGCCTTTTTACCTCAAAATAAGTGGAATTTCTGCATTTTTGCCACAAAATATTATGAATTTCTGCTTTTTTGCCCCAAAATAAGAAAATTTCTGCTTTTTTTCTTAAATAAGTGAAATTTCTGCAATTTTGCCCCAAAATAATTGAAATTTCTGCAATTTTGCCTCAAAATAATGGAAATTTCTGGAATTTTGCCCCAAAATAAGGAGAATTTCTGTCTTTTTGCCCCACAATTAGGGGAATTTCTGCAATTTTGCTTTAAAATAGGAGGAATTTCTGCCTTATTGCCCGAAAATAAGAAGAATGCATAACTTTTTGCCATTAAAAAGGGAAATTTCTTCATTTTTGCTCCAGAATAAAGGGAATTTCTGCTTTTTTGCCTCTAAATAAGTGGAATTTCTGTCTTTTTCCCTTAAACAAAGTAAATTTCTGTCTTTTTTGCCAGAAAAATAAAGAAAATTTCTGACTTATTACACTGAAATAAGTGAAATTTCTGCAATTTTGCCCCAAAATAAGGGAAATTTTTGCATTTTTGCCCCCAAATAAGGGGAATTTCAGCCTTTTTACCCCAAAATAAGAGGAATTTCTTCATTTTTGCCACAAAATATTAGGAATTTCTGCCTTTTTGTCCCAAAATAAGGAAATTTTCTGCCTTTTTTCCCTGAAATAAGTGAAATTTCTGCAATTTTGCCCTAAAATAAGTGAAATTTCTGCAATTTTGCCCCAAAATAAGGGAAATTTCTGGAATTTTGCCCCAAAATAAGTGGAATTACTGAGTTTTGCCCCAAAATAAGGAGAATTTCTGTCTTTTTGCCCCAACATATAGAAAATTTCTGCCTTTTTGTCTCACAATTAGGGAAATTTCTGCAATTTTGCTCCTAAATACGAAGAATTTCTGCCTTTTGCCCGAAAATAAGAAGAATGCATACCTTTTTGCCATAAAAAAGGAAAATGTCTTAATTTTTGCTCCA